>NC_058404.1:43470745-43562808 GCF_002201575.2 Neomonachus schauinslandi
GTATTATAGAGATCATAGTCATGGAATTTTCCTTGGTCTAGGCTGATGAAAGGACCTGGTTTCTCTGGAAGACTGGAGAACTGTTGGAAGCTTTAGGTGATGATTGTGATGGTAGTTATTGTCAAACTTAACTGGTGTGGGATCTTGGTTGGGGGAGGGAAAAGGGAGATGCCAACATTTATTGGGTATCTGTTAGCCAGGCATCCTGCTAAGTCCTTTTATGCCAATTAATTGGGCAACTCATCTAGTCTCTTTGAGCCTTTATTAGGTGATCTGTTAAGTCACTTACACTTTGAGCATTCTGACGGGATTTCCAGTTGTCATCCTTACCATTCTCTCCCAAATAAACCACCCTGTTCTTAATACATACTTAATAGTATACTGAATTTTCCTTAAACATTTGTGCTCATACTAATATTTCCATTTCATCTCTCTTAAATATGCCTTCCTCTATCCTCCCTCCCAATTTTTTAAACTCCCAGAGTATTTTTGAGTGATTATCTGTAACACTTCACAAATTGAGCTCCAAATAATAAGTAAAGAGGTCTCTTAGTTGGACAGTAAGCATGAAAAACATTTCTTCTGGGACAAGGAATTGACATTATTAGTTAGATGTTGATGCTAGTATACTAAAAGTTTATTCTCACTTAAAAGTCCCTGGATATAGGTGCATGGGTGACTCCGTTGGTTAAGCATCCAACTCTTGATCTCAGCTCAGGTCTTGATCTCAGGGTCGAGAGTTCAAGCCCCGCATTAGGGCCTAGCGTGGAGCCTACTTAAAAAAAAAAAAAGTTCCTGGATTTAAACTTCTTTTAAAGAAAGATTAGTTAGATGAAAAACAGTTAGAATGCTTTCTTAAAAATACCTCTGCAAACAGATTAATGAAATATCCCTTGTGCTACGTCAGGAAGTTGTAATTTTATAGTTGCACTGGCCTTTTAATGTTTAAGTGTATGAACTTATGTTGGACACAAATACTGATCTCCTTGGTACTTTGTATGGTAAGTTATGATACTTGAAATGTGTAGTCTCCAAATTGAGAGTTATGTTAGACATTTGCCTGAAAGCTTGAGTCACTTGTACAGTTAAAAGCGTTGTGTTTAAGGCCAGAAAAGGGAAACGCAGGGGTTTTTTAAGTGTATTTTTCAATTCTCTTTAGAATTCTTTGCAGAGTTTTGAAAGTATGTATTAATTCAAAAGGCAAAAGTCATTTCAGGGCTTGGATTCTTAACCTCATTCACCTCCACTGACTCCTGATTTTGGTGTTTTATTTCTCTCTTCCAAAAGGACATTGTCTAGTCAAGCATGAAATTAATTTGACTATAGGAAGCTGTAATATATAGTTCTCTCTGAAAAGAATCTGGGAAGCCAGATGTATATTTCACACACCTGTACTCAGCTGAAAAAAATTCATCCAAATTTTGCCCAAGGTATAGCCACAAATTATTTAGAATATTATTTGTTATGTGTTAGTATTTTTTTTTTTTTTTTTTTGAATCATCAGCTTGTCATTGACCCATCTCAGGAATCCTTATAAGGTCTTGTCAAAAACTAGTCTGAGGAATACCCAAGAATTTGAAAGAATACATAAAACTTCCTGGGAAATGGGACCTTGTTTTCCTTATTAATATTTTGAACTGATAACATTGTTCCATAGATGAGCAAGTTTCATCAAGCTTCCAAAAGACCTGTAATGAAATGTTTTTAAACAAATTGAACCTGAGTAACAAGGTGTATTTAAAATAAAGACATTATCCCAAAGATGTTACAAATGAAAACCTATTATAATGTAAAAGATTACTTACTAATTCTTGGAATTCTGCATTGTAGTCTAACTTAAAAGCCATGTTCCAAACAGGGAGATCAGAGTGTTGAAAACAGGAAAAGTGTAGGTTTACAGAATTCCTAAAACCTTTCCTCAAAGCTCTTCGATATGCGTACCCTCAAGGTACCAGGGGCACATTTTCAATAAGAAGTGATAGTGTGAGACTTCAGACTAACTTCAGAGCAGGCTCTACACCCAGCACCTTGCTTACCCATCTCCTCAAATTTAAATGGCACTTTTTTTTTAAAGTGAGTATATCAGTTCCTAAAGATTGCTCTGTGTAAATCTGATGCCAGTGGAATCAGATTTTCCTTTAAATTATCTTTATGTGCACAGTAAATTGCATCCATTTAAGATGTACAGTTTAACAAACACATACCTGTTACTCCTTCACCATGATCGAAATACAAAACATTTCCTCCTAACTCTGCCATCTATCCTTCCCCCAGCACCAGACAACTCTGATCTGCTGTTACCATAAATTAGTTTGCATTTCCTGGAATTTTATGCAATAGACTTACTGTGTATTCTTTTGGGTTTTTACTTTTACTCAGCGTGTGATTTTGAGATTCATTCAGGTTGTTGGGTAGTATCAGTAGTTGCCTACTTTTTGTTGCTGTGTAGTAGTCCATTGTATGAATAAATGTATCACATTTTATATATCCATTCACACCTTGGAGGGATAGTTGGGTTGTTTCCAGTTTTAAGTCACTCTGAATAAAAGGGCTATAAATATTCACATGCAAGTCTTTGTGTAGACATATATTTCCATTTTTCTTGAGTAAGGTTAGCCTCGGAAAAGAATGGCTGGGTCTTATGGTATATTTAACTTTTTATTTTTTATTTGTTTATTTTTTTAGAGGGCGGGGGAGGGTCATAGGGTGAGAGAATCAAGCAGGCTCTACATCCGGCACCAAGCCCAACGTGGGGCTCCATCTCACGACCCTGAGATCATGACCTGAGCCGAAATCAGGAATTGGACACTTGACCGACCGAGCCACTGAGGCACCCCAGTATATTTAACTTTTTTTAAAGAAACTGTCAATTTTCTTAAGCAACTGTACCATTTTACTTTCTCACCTGCAGTGTATAAGAAAGAATTTCAAATGTTACCTGTCTTCACCAACCTTTGATATTGCCATTCTAGTGAGATCTTACTGTGGTTTTAACTAGCATTTCCTCTATGACTAAGGGGGTTGAGTATCTCTTCATGTGCTCACTGACTTTTCATGTATTTCAGAGGTTTGCAAACCAGGCTGGTGGTTTGGCGCCACAGCCTGTTTTTGTATGACCTGATAACTTAAGAACAGTTTTTAACTTTTTTTTGATGGTTGAAAAAAAAAATCTAAGAGTAATATTTCATGGCACACAATAATTATATGAAATTCAAATTTCAGTGTTCTTCATTTTTTTTTCCAAATTTCAGTGTTCTTAAATAAAAGTTTCATTGGAACATAGCCATACAAGTTCCTTAACCAATTGGCTGTGGCTACTTTTATGCTACAGTGTCAGAGTTGAATAGTTGCAACAGAGACCTGGTTGACTTACTGGCCCACAAATCCTAAAATACTACCTGGCACTTTACCAAAAAGTTTTGCAGACTTTTTGCGTATTTGTCCCTTTAGATCTATTGCCTGACCTTTGGGTAGGGGAGGGAGTAGCCCAGCATGGTTCTAACCCAAGCCCAGTTTGATAGGAACCAGATCAGGCTATACTTTTTTGTTGACAGTGGCATTCTCAGATCTCTGCTGCACTGGCCAAAAGGGTAACTGCTAGCCACATGTTACTATTTAAATTTAATTAATTTAAAAATTTAGTTCTTCAGGGGTACCTGGGTGGCTCAGTCGTTAAGCGTCTGCCTTCAGCTCAGGTCATGATCCCAGGGTCCTGGGGTCGAGCCCTGCATCAGGCTCCCTGCTCAGCGGGAAGCCTCCTTCTCCCTCCCCCACCACTCCCCCTGCTTGTGTTCCCTCTCTCGCTGTGTGTCTCTGTCAAATAAATAAATAAAATCTTTAAAAAAAAATTAGTTCTTCAGTCACATTGACCACATTTCCATTACCCACTAACCTTGTGTGGCTAGTGACTACCATATTGCACAGTGCAGGTAAAATATTTCTTTTATCACAGAAACTTCTATTGGACAGTGCTACTCTAGAATAAGAAAAACTTGCCAATGAACCAAAGGGAATGGAAGCAGAAGTGGAACGTAGGTTATAGAATTAACTTTCCTGGGTGCCTATAAAAGTAAGCTAGATCCTCGGGGCGCCTGGGTGGCTCAGTTGGTTAAGCGACTGCCTTCGGCTCAGGTCATGATCCTGGAGTCCCGGGATCGAGTCCTGCATCGGGCTCCCTGCTCAGCAGGGAGTCTGCTTCTCCCTCTGACCCTCCTCCCTCTCATGCTCTCTGTCTCTCATTCTCTCTGTCTCAAATAAATAAATAAATAAATAATCTTTAAAAAAAAAAAAGTAAGCTAGATCCTCATTCTTCTAGGTATGTGAATGCAAATGCCTATTTTAAGGTGTTTATTTGAGATTAGTTACTGTTTATACCCTGAGCCTAGGATATGTTCTGTTCTGTTAGCCAAGTGAGGCGAGGAAGCAGTCAACTCATAAAAGAAATTCAGAATTTTACTGATAGGAAGTAGTGTCTTAAGGACTTTAACCAAAAAAACACCCTAAGCATGTATTCTTCCCCAAAGCACTTGACAAAAACAAACCTAAAATTCCTGTGTATTTTGAAACCATTTTACAGATAAGGCAGAGAATATTGAGGAAGGTATTAAACCATGAAGTCATTTATTCAAGGTGCTAAGCCTTGATATACTAGCAATTCTGGTTTCTTTCAGCTACTATTTTTAAAATATTACTGACCTTAAAATTGTTCATAATGATAGCATTAGCTTTGAAAATAACTCAGAGGGGCGCCTGGGTGGCGCAGTCGGTTAGGCTTCCGACTCTTGGTTTCGGCTCAGGTTGCAGAATCTGCTTGAAACTCTCTCTCCTTTGCGCCTCCCCCTGCACATGCATGTTCTCACTCTCTCTCTCTCTCTCAAATAAATCTTTAAAAAGAGAAGAACCCAGAAATAAGTTAAAATGGTTGAGATAGCCTATTTTAAGATTGAATTTAAAGGCTTTCCTTCACATCACTAAAAACTTTTTTGTGATTCTGCTCTCAGGGGCAGGCAAAACTAATTATAAGTGGAGGTCAACAAATGTATTACCGTGTGGTCATCCTCTTCTTTGGCAAAAAAAAAAAAAAAAAAATTATGTAATTATTATACCTGATGAATTATCTTGTTTGTAACATAGAGATGTTTATAAGCTTTTGTGATTGGTCATGTCAGTGTGATCTATCCTAGAAATACATGTTTTGCTGAAGTAAGAATCTAAATGCACAAGCTCACACTGAGAAAGTGGCATATGGGTGTTCTGTTGATGTTCTTGTATATAGACCTAAGGAAATATGTAACAAAGGGTATTTTAGAGGCTTCCAGAAAGATAAGATTTTTAAACAACTCTTGTCATTTTGGTTTCAAACATAGTTCTTGTCACATTCTTGAATTGACCTGATGTGTCTCATATGTACCCTCGATGTGTCCCCTATTTGCTATTTGACAGAATGTTGTTGTTTAGAATAGTATCATCCTCTTGGTGAATTGGTAAGATAGGAGAAATGACAACTAAATACACAGATCAGTAAACATTACTTCATTTGGCTGATATTTTTTATTTTTTGATTGTGTGCTGTGTGCTAGGCAGTAGGTATATAAAGGTGAATAAGGTATAACATCTACACTCAAGGACCGTAATAGCTAGGAATATATGCCAGTAAGGGAAGTAAAAAGATACAGGTGATATGACACATGTATGCATAGAGTATAATGAGACACACATGTTAGTCCTCCCTTGGAGAGCCAGAAAAGTTCTTTTTTTTTTTTTTTTTTAATTTATTTACTTTAGAGAGAGAGTACAAGAGGGAGAGAAAATGTCCAGGAGACTCTGTGCTCACAGGGCTCAATCTCACGACCTAATCAGAAACCAAGAGTCAGATGCTTAATTGACTGTGCCACCCAGGCGCCCCCAAGCCAGGAAAGTTTTCTTAAAGTGGTGAGCGCTTAAGCCAGATCTAAAAAGACATAAAAAAATGAAATAAAAATAAATAAATGAAAAGACGTAGTGTTCTCTAGGTCAATAAGCATACCAAGTAGAGAAATAATACCATAAGGAAAGCTGTATATGTTCATGGAACATTCCAGGAAATTGAAAGCAATTAAGTATGGCTTCTGTATAGGAAATAAAGAGGAGCTAGGTGAGAAATGAGACTTTAATGGTAGGAAAGAACCAGAACATGAAGAACCTGTTATATCATAATAAGGAATTTGTTCTATAGATGTGTAGTTAAAGGTTTTTAAGTAGAAGTGATGGAATAATCGCATCACTGTGTTGATGGTATAGAAAACTGATTGGATGTGGACAAAGTAGGAGATAAAGCAGTAGTCTATGCAAGAAGTAACTGGGACTTGTATTAAGGTCATAGCTTTGAGGATGGGGACTAGGAGATTGATATTATGGAGGTTACACTTGGTGGGATTTGACAGTCGAATGTATAAAGTGAGAAGGCAGATTCCACATTTCTGGGCAGCTAAGCAGACAGTGAATGAATGAACAAGATGTTGAAGAAGTAGTAAGGTCAGTCTCAAATATACAGATTTTGAGGTGCTGGTGTATATTTGAGTGGAGATACCCGGTAGGCAGTGTTTACCTGTTATCAACTTGGATTAGAACTCACATAATCATAGTGAAAGCCCATTTCAGTAGCCTTCAGATGTTGTAAATACATGTAAAATGTTAGCTGTTCATAATACACACCTATCTGATTTCTTAGTAAGTTTACAGCAATCTTGCAAAACTTTAGTGAAACTGATGTTTTATTCTAGTTTGTATTCTGCAACAGCCTCAAATTAGGAGCAGCATTGGTAAAATACATTTGACAAACAGCAGTGAAATTGGCATGCATTTAAAAAGAAGAGTTCCTATTTTCAGGAGTTTCAGTAAACCTTATGATGTTAAACTACTCTGGCCACCGATACCTCTTAAGAGTCTCATTCTCATTCTCTGAGCTAGCCGGGCAGTTTGGCCACCAATACCACTTAAAGGTGTCTTTATTGTTAAGGTATTTAAAACTAAATCTACCTGATCTGCCCTTGGTCTGTTTTGTCTCTCCATCTCATCTTTAACTTTCAGAAAACAGATGAGTTTTTCTTTCATTTACCCATCATAACTAGTGTTTGAGGGGTACCGGGAAGAGACTTTTTTTTAAAAAACCTTTCTTCTATTAGAAGATTCTTCTAAATCTTCTGTTTTGCAATTTGCCTGTCCTCCTTATTTGCTGACTTGATAAGTTCCTGGAAAGCATTTTTCATAGATCATATAGTAGTGTAGACTTGAAAGGCAAATTGATATTTTACAAAACTGTTAAGGGAAAAATTATTTCGAATTCCAGAGAATCAGAAAACCAGTATGTATGGGGTGTGTATGCTAAAACTTCTTAAGAAATGTTTACTTAATACTCTTTTTTTTACGTTTTTTATCAGAGGGTAAATAGGGAACTCTGAATTCTTTGCTTCTCCGAATCAGAGTTCAGGGTTCCAAGATTAAGTATTTGTGATTGCTTTTATCTCTTTTCCTTTAATGTTCTGTTTTGAGTTTCTTATGCTCCATTTTTGTTGAATCTTCTAAAGGAGTACATACAGTGTTCGGGGTTTTCTCTTGGGAAAAGAGAACTGAGAAGCTATCTTCTGACTTTTTAAGCCAGTAAAAGTCCAGTCCTCTTGGGGCGCCTGGGTGGCTCAGTCGTTAAGCGTCTGCCTTTGGCTCAGGTCATGATCCCAGGGTCCTGGGATCGAGCCCTGCATAGGGCTCCCTGCTCTGCAGAAAGTCTGCTTCTCCCTCTTCCACTCCCCCTGCTTGTGTTCCCTCTCTTGCTGTCTCTCTCTCTCTGTCAAATAAATAAAACAAAAAATCTTAAAACAAACCAAAAGTGCAGTCCTCTTTACACCTTTATTTCTGAAATCTTTCATTCTTACTAGCAAACTTCTAAAAGTTTATTATCAATAGTTAGACTGCATGTCTTAATAGATTAGAGGAGATACTGTCCTAATATCTCGGAGTATTAAATCTCAGCTAGGCTCAGAAACTGCAGGTTGTTCATTCTTGATACCTGTGATATACAAGCATATAACAGGTATAAAGAAGTAACATACAAAATGGAACATTCGAGGAAAGTTAACTCTGATGTGTACTTAATATACACATCGATTTCTTTTAGAGAATCAAGGATGTATTTCTATAAGGCAAGAAAGTATTATTCAGCCTGTGGTATACTGTAGTATTTTACTGCCAAGATTATAGGTGTGCAGCACATTCTGAGGTTTGAGAAAACAATTGAAATGTCTTCCTCCTTTTCCTGGATTTTAGACTGTTAATATTGTTACTGTTGTTTAACCAGTGATGTGGCTACAGTTTGAAAATTCCTCTAATTCAAGCCTTCAAATCATTGGTTCCCCAATCACATAAACAGGTTTGTTTAAAATGGAATACTGCCCTGACCCCTGTTTTTAAACAGACAACTATTTTAATGATGTATTATAGTAGTTTGCTTTCTGTTTAATATTTTATTTATGTGGATGTATTAAGAAAGCATTTTAAAGCCAGTTAATATTTCTCCACCAAATGTACTGTTTTTATTTACACACAACTGAATGTTGAGAATGTTTCATTTATGACTGCAATAATTATGTTACATGTCCATGGTAATCAGAATGATACCATTAATGGGTTAATGAAATGGGATTAGAATTATATAATTTTTAAGCTAGAAGGAATCTTAGAGTGTGATGACACAATTAAAAAAAATTCATATGCCCTCTTTTTTGTAGGATAGCTTTATATTATTGTTTTCTAGAGATAATGTAAGAATTTAAACTTTTCCAACCATAACAATCTTAATCTTAATTTTGTTATACAATTAACACAATTAAAGAAAAAGTACAAGTAATCATGCCTAAGGAAGGTTTAGACAAAAATGGGTTTAGAAAATGGTTTCTTTAATTACTACTTCACTTCTATGGGTCAGACACTGTGCTAAATACTAGAGATAAAGCAAAGAACAAAATAGGCATGTTCCTTGTTTATACTCTAGAAATTGTACCAATAAGTATAAATTTACAAATTTTGATAAGTGATAAGAAGGAAAAAGTGTACTGATTTCTTATTTTTTTTAAAGATTTTATTTATTTGAGAGAGAGCACAAGCGAGCACAAGCTGGGGGAGAGGCAGAGGAGAAGCAGACTCCCCGCTGAGCAGGGGGTCTGACTTGGGGCTCCATTCCAGGACCCTGGGATCATGACCCAACCGAAGGCAGGCACTTAACTGACTGAGCCACCCAGGCACCCCTGATTTCTTAATTTTATTATTGGGTAGGGATATGAAGGGAAGGAAAGGGACCGTGTTTCAGACAAAAAGAAATGATACATTTAAGGCCCTGCAGGAGGAAACCTCCCCTCAGAATTGGAAGAGACTATCCTGACTGAAGCTTATTATGCCAAGAAGGGAGAGAAGGCTACAGATATTAGCACGTGCTAGAATGTGATGGGTTGCTATGCAGGCATTCACACCAGATTTCTCAGAGATTTGAGTGATTTATTAAACTATTCATTCCCTAAATTAAATGGAAAAAGCAAGGAGTGAAATTTGGTGTAGTATCTTGATTCTGATTTTCAGTTGCAGGAACAGAGGTTGTAATAGTAAAAGGTGGAAGTCTGCCACAGAGTAGATCATGATTGTGTGATTTTTTTTTTCTTCCTATGTTGTTTTCAGTTTAGCTGTTGGAATTAGTCATGAGAAATGATATGACTGTCTTTTGATGGAGACTGTCTTTTGAATAGAATACCCTTCCCCTGGGGCACCTGGGTGGCTCATTTGGTTCAGCTCAGGTCATGATCTTGGGGTCCCAAGACTGAGCCCCACGTGGGGCTCCCCGTTCAGCGGGGAGTTTGCTTCTCCCTCTCCCTCTCCTTCTGCCCCTCATCCAGCTCGTGTGCATGCTCTCTCTCCTTCTCTCTCTCTCTCTCAAATAAAATCTCACACACACAAAAAAGAATACCCTTTCCCCAAGATAATTTGTTATCCCTAAGGAGTGTACTGGTTATGTGCATATACATTTAAAGTTGTGTTTTGGTATATCATGTGTATATTTATGTGTGGGCATGTACCTTGTTATTTAGTTTCAACTAGCTGGAACATTTATTCTCATATTCATAGAAAATCGAACTGTTTTCCTGAAGAAAACTTTGGTTAAATCATTCTATTCTGGATATATTGCTATTTATGTGAAACAGTATTATAAACTTACATTTTTATTATACCTTCAGTTTTATCTACTGAAATTCATTTTTGGATAAAGATATAATTTGACTTTCTCCGCACGTGGATTTTCTCAGCCTTATTTATTGTATCGTTCATTCAGCCTTTCTCCACTGATCTGTATTGCCACATCTGTGATACAGGTTTCCTTCCGGTGCTCTGTCGGTTCCATTGGTCTATTTCTCTATCCCTGTGCCCGTATCATACTGTGCTTTTTTTTTTAAGTTTTATTTATTTAAGTAATCTCTAAACCCATTGTGGGGCTCGAACTCAGGACCCTGAGATCAGGAGTCACTCACTCTTCCATCTGAGCCAGCCAGGCGCCCCTCATACTATCCTAATTGATGGCGCTAAGTTTTGGTCTCTAGGAAGGCCGGTGCTCCCAGACTTCTTCTTCAAAATGGTCTCCATTATTCTTGGCCCTTTTTTTCTTCCACATGAATTTTAGGATCAGCTTGTCAAATTTATCAGATTGGATCTGGGTTGCTAATGTTTTATTTAGGATTTTTGTTAACTGTTCATAAATGAAAATTGGCCTATAATTTTCCTTTGTCATACTGTGCTCTCCCTTTGTCTGGTTTTGGTGTCAAGATTATACTAGCCTCAGACTCAGGTGAGGAACTTTCCTACTTTTCCCTCCTCTCCGTTCCTTCTTGCCTTGCTTTTCTGGAACAATTTAAATAAGATTGGCATCAGTACTTAAATGATTGGTACTATTCACCATAAAACCATCTAGCATGGTTTTTAGAGGTGGGCAGTAGATCTACTCAGGTTTTCTTTTCTTTCTTGAGTCATTTCTTGAGTTGTAATTTTCTAAATTTTCATTTTATCAAAATTTTCTAATTGACAACGTTGGTAGAATTTTTTTTTCATCTCTGTGCTATCCTTCTGGAATGAATTTCCTTCTCTGATATCGGCATCCTTTAGTAACTGTTTCAACAATTTGAACAAGAAACTCAGTCCACTTTTGTCTGAAAATGTTTTTATTTAGCCCTCACTTGTGAAAGATCATGTAGCTGGATATAGAACTAAAGAGAGAAAGTTATTTCATTGTCTTCTGTCTTTTGCTGTCAAGAATTCTGCTGTCAGGGGCGCCTGGGTGGGGCTCAGTTGGTTAAGCGACTGCCTTTGGCTCAGGTCATGATCTGGAGTCCCAGGATCGAGTCCCGCATCGGGCTCCCTGCTCAGCAGGGAGTCTGTTTCTCCCTCTGACCCCCCCCCCTCATGTTCTCTCTCTCTCTCTCATTCTCTCTCTCAAATAAATAAATAAAATCTTTAAAAAAAAAAAATTCTGCTGTCAGTCTTCTTATTTCTTTAATAAAACTACTCCATGTTTTGGCTGGGACATACAGACTGGAACAGTCCTAATATTTTACTCCTTTTGTCCTGGGATCCCATGTGATTTAACATTCACCTCGGACAAAAGTGTCCCAGTTTAAAGAATAAATTATGTGGTCACTCTAAGATTACCTCTTTGTTTTACATGTTTTACTACAAAATGGGTGGGTTGATTTTATTTTTTTATTCTAATTGATATATGTTGCATTTTCTGAAATTGGGGATTTGTGGTTTTTATCAGTTCTGGAAAATTTTCTGAATATTACCTTTTGTGTTCTCTGTCTTCCCTTCTGGAGGCCTTTTTAGACATATTTAGGATCTTCTCGTTCTGTCTCCTGTATGTCATAACTACTCTCCTATTTCGTGTCTTTATTTCTCTTCTATTATGGGGAGTTTCTACGGATTTCTCTTTTAGTTCATTAACTCATTCTTCAGCTGTGATTATTCAGGTGTTTAACCCGTCTACTGAAGCTTTTTATTTAATTGACTTATATTTTCTATTTTCACAGTTTCATTTCATCTTTATTCAAATCTGCCTGTTCTTTTTTTCATAGTGTCTTGTTCTCTTAAAGTTTTGATTACTTCAACATCTGTACTCATCTCTGTCATATTATCTTATGTGAATTTCTTAGAGGTTTAATTCTGCTGTTGGTCTGCAGATTCTTGCCTTCTTCGTGTGTTTTCAGTCTTAGATTATGAGCTAAACTGGAATAGAGATTTGTGTGTGAAAACCTCTGTGGTCTGGATTGGAGGTGTCCTCTTCCAGAGAGGTTTTGCATTTAACTCTACCTAGCCCAAAACTCTACCTAACATCATTGGCCCAAAGGCAGTTACTTGTTAGTATCGTGACCTGTGATTTCCTAAACTGGAGTGTCACACCAGTCCTTGGTTACAGATTCTTGGATTTTTTTTTCCTTTACTGAGTTCAGATTAACGTAGACAAGCTTTCTTATTATCTCCCAGTTTGGTGAGATTTTACTTATATTTTAGTATTATTATTTTTAGTCTGCCCTCTTTTTGAGCCACTTTATTCTCTGGTATGAATCCAGAATCCCTGGGAACTTGGTTCCAGCTCCCCAGCCAGTGCAGGCCCAGAGCGTCTCCAGTCCTCATATTGACATCAGAACATAAGCCCGTACATTACCAAGACCAAAAGCCAACATGCCCGAGCTGCACCAGGACGGTCACAGGACATGCTTGCTTCTCTGGTTTTTAGTTCTCCTAGTTTTTGGCCCTAGCTGGTTTCTTCTGCTCTTTAGTTACACAGCCATGCATATAAAAGGATTTTTGTCTTATTTAAATAGCAGCTCTACATGTTTGTGTCAGGAAGGTTGGAAGCTAACTAGTTTGCTGTTTTGCTGGAACCAGAAGTCTAAACCTGATTTTCAGTGTATCTTCAAATGCATAATTTCTTTTGATTTTTATATCAAGGTGCAAGCTTCTTCCAGGTAAGCAGACTAGTTGGAAATTAAGCTTGTTGCCCAAAGTCACAGAGAGACCTGGGATTAAAACTTGAGTATTAAGCTCCAAGTGTAGGTCTCTTGCCAACGCTCCTTCTTTTCCACTGAATACAAATAGACTTATACAAATATATTTGTTGGTATGTATATTCATTTTCACTGAATAGCTTGGCTTTTTGCTTCTTTCTCATAGATAGGATTTTAAGAGGAATTTATTTTGTCATACAGTCTGGTTTAGTGGAGGGAGCATTGGATTTGAAGCCACATCTGAATTTTAATAGCAGTGTAACCTTGGGCAAATTCACTGTCAGAGCTATAGTTTTCTTGTCTGTGAAACGTTGTCTGAGGTATTGGGACTGCCTCCTAATTAAATCTGTGACCCCTCTCGTGCCCATTCCGAGTCCCTGTGAAGAGTCTGTATGGGCAGGATCTTTTTTTGCTCGATTTCTGCAGATCCCAGGGCTTTAATCTGCTTTCCTTATTTTTGTTAGTTGCCACTATCTATTCTGTCCCTTGGGGCCTTCTTTCCCTAAACATTTTTATGCACTGTCTTCCCCTGAAACAACGTCCTAGGCCTCTTCCTTCCTAATAGCTGTACTCCTGATCACCAGTAGAGGACTGGTCAGAGTAGCAACAGCAGTGTATGCTGAGCCCTCTTCACATAGCAGGTGCTTTGCTAAGTGTGTTTATACAGTTATCTCATATAAGCCTCATGACAACACAGTCAGGACCATGTTATTTTCATTTTATAGATGAGGAAACTGAGGCACAGATAGGTTACCTAACTTGCCCAATTTCACTTGGTAAGTTACAGAGTAGAAATTCAAATCCACAAATGAACTATTTCCTATAGTTCTGCAGTATACATTAAACGACACCAAATTCTTATAGTAGTGGCCCATGATTTATTGTTGCCTGACTCCCTTCTGAGATGGAGCTGGAGGCATCTGCCCTTTTGTTTTATTGTCTTGCACACCAGGCTCTCTGGTCTCTTCCCTCTGTCTTCTAGCCCTACTTCTAGGAGAATCACCTGGGGCCCCACCTCAACCTGCTGAATCAGAATCTTGATTATGGCAATGAGGTTTTTTTTTTTAAGAGCACCCCCAAGTGATTCTGATTAGCAGTCACTTAGAGGTTACTGGTAATTATTTCTTCCACCATGACCTCTCTTTACATCTAGAAGATACAATCACGAGAACAATTTTTGCCCTCTTGTTTCACAGAAGCAGTTTGAATCTGCAGTCACATCCAGGTCGCTAGATTTCCGCCCTATAAAGGATGATTATGTGTGATGTCTGTCCTAACCAGTGATGCTCTAATGACTAAATCATACATACTCTGTGATAGTCTCAAAAGATCCCCGAACTTTCCTGAATCTTCACATTTTGTGGGACCACAGTAGCAGCATTTGTGAAGTACTATATTTCTTGGCTCACTGGTCTGTCACCTGTTCCACACACAAAAGGGTTATGGGGTCTTAGAAGTTGGGAAACTACATATTGTATCTCTCAGAAATTTATGGTGTACATTAGCATACTGAAGGACCCTTAGAAATTTTGCTTTGCTCAACTTGTCACTTCCCAAACTGGAAGCTCTTTTATTCATGCAATTCTGTTAGTAGCTAGTGTCGAACATGCACTACTCTCTAGGCAGAATTTTCTGTTGTCTTTTTTGTTTTTGTTTTCATTTGAAAGGGGAAATAATATCTACTTCATATTGGGTGGTTCTGAGGATGAACTGAGAGGTAAATGTTGAGTAGCTAGGCTACTCTTCACATATGTAAGTGCCTTGCTACTACATACCAGGCTCACCAAATTAAAAACCTTCCTTTGTCATCAACCTGTGAACCTGTCACTTTAGACAGACTCAGACTTTGACTAATCAAACCTATGAGTTCCAAAGTTGTACTGTATTTAAAATACCCAGCACAATAACAGCTCAAAAATTTCATATTTGCATATCTTCTGGAATTTTCAACATGGCTAGAAAATGTTTACAGCATGTGTGTAATTTACATAATTATTGGTAGATTATAAATTAACCACCATAAAACACACACAAATTGATTTTGATTGAATGAATCAGTCAATTGGTCAGTCTTATTTGGGCTTATTAAATATATTTCCAAAACACACTTGAGTTCAGTCATTAAACTTTTTATTTGCTTTTTAAAACATCTTGATGTGTTATGTTTCAGGTAGAAGCACTTTTGATCTCTCTATTACCAAGAACATTAAATCTTAGTATTCACATAATAGGAGAGACTGGTATCTCATGTTTTGCTGGCTGACTGATAGGAGCTGAGCTTAGTATACTTTTCAACCTGTGCTTGTCTACTTGTTTAGGATTCTGAAGTAGCTCTTAGCTGTTTCCTTCCTGTTCCCATCACTGTTCTAGTCACTGTAGTGTCCCTATCTGTAACAGCCTACCAGCTGTCAAAGCAGGGAAGGTATTCCTTTTTTGAGTTTATTAATTACTGAAGGCTCACTAAAATCACTGGAAGTTATTGACTAGTAACTTTGTTTAATTGGAGAGGATCAACAGAAACTGAAGTACCCTGGACCAACACGGAAACCTGCATTTCTGTTTCTCAGTGCCTGATTCTTGGTATTCTTGTTCCTCTTTTTTAAAGCATTGTATATTTGTTGAGCAGCTGCTGTGTTCAAATTGGTATTTGGTTTTTGCCAGTAGAAATGTTGCATGGGTAAATGAGAATCTTCAGAAAGAAGAGATAAAATTTATATTAAGTCCCATTTGTGTTAAACTGTTTTATTACTAGACTTTCTAAAGTTTCAGAGAAATAGAATGTGGATGATGTTTATGAATCTTGCATAACAGTTTTTGTCAAACTTTCTTACTGAATAGTCCCTCTTAAAAGGGCAGATGGTGTGTCACAGAGCCCCAACATTGATTTAAGTTATTTTGGCTTCAATGTAAGAGATAGTAACAAAGATAAAATTAGGCATAAATTCCACAGGGCTGTCACTCTTCCACCACTATAAACAATTATAAATTTAAAACAAGCCACAAGATCAATTATATTCCAATTGGCCACATACATTTCATATGCCAGGTGATGATGTCTGTAATACTGCTGTGCTCTGAGTTCTTTTTTGTTGAGATAAAATTCACCATTTTAAAATATATCACTCACTTTTCCAGTGTATTCAGTGTTGTGCAGTCATCAGTACTGTCAAATTCCAGAACATTGTCTTCACCCCAAAAAGAAACCCCATACCCATTAAGAAGTTTCTATAAGTTCTATTTTGAGTTCAGCATGCCAGGACTACTGGGTGTCATGTGAAGACCCAATTCTCCAACCATTTTTCTGTATTCAAAGGACTAGAAACTCTCATTTATACTATAACTTGACCTTTACTTTGTAGAACGCTTCGTTTACATGTTGAGTCTACCTCTGCATCTTTCTTATTAACCCTCAATTATTAAAGTATAACTACTTGGCACTAACCCCAAGCAGGTATGTGAGCACCAAAATCACGAGACAGTACTTGATGTTAAGGGGATCAGACAGATCCAAAATATGGCTATTTTTTTAAACAGTCATAAAAATGGGAATACATCATTATAAAATTTTTGTGGAGAATGCAAGGAACACTAAGACTGTTTCTGAGGATCCAAGATTGAGAAACATTGTTATATGTAATTGTTCAGGTCTTGTGTGTACTTAATGAGAATGAGGAGCATGGGCATGTCAGAACTCTTCTACTTTATTTTTTTTTTAAAGATTTTTATTTATTTATCTGACACAGAGAGAGAGAGAGACAGCTAGAGAGGGAACACAAGCAGGAGGAGTGGGAGAGGGAGAAGCAGGCTTCTGGCCGAGCAGGGAGCCCGATGCAGGGCTCGATCCCAGGACCCCGGGATCATGACCTGAGCCGAAGGCAGACACTTAACGACTGAGCCAGCCAGGCGCCCCAAATCTCTTCTACTTTAAAATTTTTACAATAATTGCCCTGCGGTGTGGAAAATACCTTTTTTGAAAAATCTTTTTTTTTTTAAGATTTTATTTATTTATTTGATAGACAGCAAAAGAGGGAACACAAGCAGGGGGAGTGGGAGAGGGAGAAGCAGGCTTCCCGTGGAGCAGGGAGCCCAGTGCTGGGCTCCATCCCAGGACTCTGGGATCATGACCCAAGCCGAAGGCAGACGCCTAATGACTGAGCCACCCAGGCGCCCTTCTTTTTGGAAAAATCTTAATTCCTTTTAGTGAAAACAAGGTTTTTGTTTACATACTTTTTCCCCACCACTGGGAACACAATACTTCTCTCTTTTGGAAAACATCATATTGACAATAAAGTGAAATAATTTCATTTCTAGCTCTTTTATTCTTAGTTCCTTATATATCTTTATAATTTAAAAAAAAGGTTAAATACAGAATGTGCCCAGGATTTTCAAGCAGTAACTTACTTTTGGATTTTTTTAATTAGAGTAGTTACTTCCGGGAGCACCCGGCTGGCTCAGTCCGTAGAACATGTGACTCGATCTCAGTCAGGGTTGTGGGTTTGAGCCCCATGTTGGATGTAGAGATTACTAGAGTAATTACTTCCAACAATTGAATGGCGGTGTTGTTTGGTTTGTTTGTTTGTTTAATGCCAAAGTTAATGGAGTCAGAGTCTTATAAAATAATTGTAGTATGAACTCGGTTTAGATGTACATGGATAATTTTTTTTAACATTGTATCAGGAAAACAGCATCACCAAAACAGACAACTTTTTTTTTTTTTTTTTTAGTTTATACTATCCAAAAAGATGAGAGGGTTAGTGGGGCAAAGTGGCCAGAGACCAAATGGTGGTGTGCTTTATGAGTTAAGCTAATGAGATTTCCTTGTATTCTGAAAATCAGGGGGAAGTCATTAAAGAATTTTGTAAAATATAATTAGCAAACACTTCCCAGCCTTTTTAATTTTATCTGAACTTATTATCTCCACACAAGTGTTAAGAAAATCATATTTTTTAATCTACCCTGAGTTTTTTCATTTAAGAACTAATTAGTTCTCAGCCTTTTCCATAACTAAAATGTCTTTGCTTATGGAGAGGTACCTTTTCAGGTGTGAAGCTGATCTTTACACAGCTAAATCTAATGTAGTTAAATCTAGCACTTGGTGGCCCAAATGTGCTGTTTGAAAATTTGGCAGGAAGATTAATTAAATATGTTTAAATCCATTAATTCTTAATGATATTTAAAAGTAATAATGAAAATGATTGGTCACCATCAGAGGATGATAGGAAACTAATTCATTATCCTGAAAACTTATAAAGGAAAATAATCAAGTATTTCCCCTGCCTTTTCTATGTGAACTGAACCAGTAGATAACCAAATAGTAGCTAAGGGAGAGAATCGCTTTATAAATGTATTCCAATTAATAAATGAAAAAGAAATTATAAAATTAAAGTATCACTACAGTCTCCACCAACTAAATAGATACAGGCAGTGAGCATCAGTGGCTCCCAAGATTGCAAGAAGACCAAACTGGGCATTGCGTGTCTCCTCTAGTCTTGCCGAAGGGGGACAGAACCTGAGTGTAATCCAGTCTCTGGATTCATCTGTCAATTTTTAGGTTATACCAAACACAGGAACATGCTGAAGTACACCAAGACTTTGCAGTCAACAGAATCCAAACCTGGGGAACTCTATAGGTAAAACAGCCCAGATCCTTCAGTAGATAAATTATAGGGAAGTGAAGGGGATGCCGGCTCTCCTGTGGCTTAAAAGAGACCTAATAGACCACCAAAATTTTTTTCATATGGGAAAAACAAAACTGCAGTGTCCAGGGAAGCACACCATAAAAAGAAAATGTCAAAGGAGTGGATAATTTAAAAGGATAATGGTTACTTACAGCAAGAGTGGGAAGGTGTTATGATTGGGATGGGACAACAGAGAAAGGGCTTCTGGGATGGTTGGTAAAGTTGTTTGTGGACTTGACTGGTGTTCACCTGATAATAATTTATTAGGTCCTATACTGTAATACTGGAGAAGATGTATAGGTAGCAAATAGTATTCTTTTTTATTTTTTTAAGTAAATTATTCCCCCATCTTGGGGCTTGATCTCACAACCCTGATACCGAGTCACATTCTCTACTGACTGAGCCAGCCAGGCGCCCCGCAAATAGTATTCTCAAGTATTTCTTGCTAGGTAAGAAAAATCAGGTAGTTTATAAGTCCTGCTGTGTATAAAGTGGAACAGGGCTCGCCAAAGTGATGTTTTTCATTAACTACAGCAGTTGTTAAGCTTTTTGGTTTCAGGACCCCTTTATATTCTTTAATATTGAGGACCCCAAGGAGCTTTTGTTAATGTGATTTATAGCTACCGTAACTACTATATTAGAAATTAAGACAAAATTTTTAGAATGTGTTTAATTCATTTAAAATAACAATCATAACCCATTATAAACATTTTTATGAAGAAATGTTCCAAGACAAAACAAAAACTTAGTAAAGTCGCATTATTTTATATTTTTTTGTAACTCTTTAATAACTGGCTTAATAGAGTAGAGCTGGATTCTCATATTTACTTCTACATTCAGTCCATTACCATATATTGTTTGAGTTGAAGTGTATGAACAAAATCCAGCCTCACACAAATAAGTAGTTGGCAAAGGGGGGAATATTTTAATAGCCTTTCAGATAATTATGGATATTCTTTTTTGATACTTCTTTGGCAAGGAGTAGTTTTGTGAAGGTTAGCTGCACTGTGGAATAGAAACCATACCTCAGCTGTCCTTATTACATGAAAACCCGTTGGTATGCAGCAGCAGTTTTTATGCATGCTTCCTATTTGTCATATAGAATATTAAAAAGATATGTTCTCAAGGTTGAGATTTAGTAAAAAATAATTTTTCTGCTTCATCAAGGACATCCTTAAGTAAAAACTGACTTTTTTTTTTTTTAAATAAGTATGTGGCAATGAAGAATACAGTGATTGCTAGGACACTTTGATACCTCTGCCTTGGTTTGTGCCAAGACACCAGTAATTTTGTCCAGCACTGCCTTTGTACCATTGGTGCACCATTGGTGCAAATGTCAATACAGTGAAAAGGTAAATAATATCTTAGTATTATTTTGAAAGTAGCTTGGATCTTACAAACCTGAGTCTCAGTAACTCTCAGGGGTCCATGGACTATACTTCAAGAACCACTGAACTAGAAAACTTCATGGTTTCTCACTAGCTGTTCTATTGAGCTTGGTTATTTTTTGAGAAAGATATGAAATAACTTCTTGTGTTTTTAAGGAATTGGCATACACTATGGCTTTCCCAGGCTTGTCACAAGTTAAGAACTTGATAGTTTATCGAAGTTCCTTTAGGTGTCATCAAATAAAATATTTAGGACGATAGTGTTAGAATGCTATGGGGATTGACTGTGTTTCAGAATATTGTTTCATATCATCTGAAACATACAGGCTCCTTTATTCTTTGGATTGCTGTAACTGAATACATCTCTTTCACAAGTGTTTGTTGCTCTACTTTGTTTGAAGAAATAAGATTTCTATTTCCTGTTTCTTCCCTTCCATTTTCCCCAACGAGGGTAGGACTGGAGATGAGATTTCTCATTCTCTCCCCAAATACCATACATTTAAAAGACACTCTGTGGTAGGAAAGTTGATTGTTTGCTGTTTGTTCAACACCATGTTAAATGTATTGGGTCCCAAACCGTTTAAACAGTTTTTAAGGAATGCAGGGAGTGCTCAGCATCACTCTGTTGGTATGCTTTAACACCACACTAGATTAAAGGAATTCTGTGTAGCTGTTCAGATGTAAGGTATATTTATATGTGCGGATATGGAAACAAATCACCCATTTGTATTATTAATTTAAGAATGCAAGGTCTAGAACTAAATACAGAATGTTCCTGTTTGTGTAAGAAAATTGTTTCTCTTTGTGTAGAAACAGATATTTGTGTCTTTGGGCACACACACAGTTATGCTTGTTGTATAAAGAAAGTTTCTATAAGGGTAAAAGCAACTTTTACAGTGGTTGACTCTAGAAGATGAAACAAAGGATTAGGGTGGAGGGAAGGTAAAAATAAAATCTTTTAAAAAAATCTTCTTTTACTCTTTGAATTTTTAGTCATGTGCATATAATTATTTTAAAATAAATTAGTTTTTAAATGGCAAAAAAATAAATGTCGGGCGCCTGGGTGGCTCAGTCAGTTAAGCAACTGCCTTCGGCTCAGGTCATGATCCCAGCATCCTGGGATCAAGTCCCACATCGGGCTCCCTGCTCAGCGGGGAGCCTGCTTCTCCCTCTCCCTGCCACTCCCCCTGCTTGTGCTCTCTATCTCTCTGACAAATAAATAAATAAAATCTTTTAAAAATAAATAAATAAATGTCATGGGAAGATAATTTATAAACTCACTAGTCGGTAAAGCAAAAAAAAAAAACAGTAAGGCAGCATATAGTTAAAGTGTAAAAATGTGTGTTGCTGAGTTCAGCGTTGTGCTGAAGAGTCAGTTTGATCTGAATATTCAAAAAGGCTTCATGAAGGATTTAAGATGAGTCAGTAAGGCTAATAGAAAAGGGAAATGGGGGCGCCTGGGTGGCTCAGTCGTTAAGCGTCTGCCTTCGGCTCAGGTCATGATCCAGGGTCCTGGGATCGAGCCCCGCATCGGGCTCCCTGCTCTGCGGGAAGCCTGCTTCTTCCTCTCCCACTCCCCCTCTCTCACTGTCTCTCTGTCAAATAAATAAATAAAATCTTTAAAAAAAAAAAAAAAAACAGAAAAGGGAAATGTTGTAGACAGAATATATCTGGATTTCAGCAAAGCATTTGATAAAATCTCTCAGAGTATTGTCTTAGACATTAGATAATTGGCTGAAATGTAAAATTTCTTAGATATTTGTTCTTGGTCTTAGGTATTTGTTGAATCACTGAATTGAATAACTAGTTGAATGACCATAACAAAGAATGCTATTAATGGGTCATTGACAGCTAGTAAACAAGTCCCTCTTATGACCAGGGGTCTGACCATGGGCTTATCCTGTTTAATACTTTTAGCATTAACTTAATAAAGGACAATCATTCAATATGCATTTATTGAATACCCCCTGTGATTTATATACTCCAATATGACAAAAGTAATTAAGATATTTCCTATTTTTTAATCTCAAAGGGCAATAAAGGAAATGATCAGATAAACAACTGCTGGAATATAAGTATAACACACTGTTCATATACAGGGTAAAGGGGTGGGTTGTTTGATAATGTGAACTAGAAAGATCTCAATATATTGGCTAGAAAAATTCTCCAAATCTGACAAGATAAAATGTTACACAAATAAATGCAACATCCTGCCTGTACATGGGTATAAAATGTACAGCGATCTAGTGTAACAACATGTTTGGGGAAAAAACAGGACTTCAAATTCCTAGTAGAGTGGCAGAGTACATTACTTAAAATTCTTCTGTACAACACTCAAAAATGCTTAGTAAGATATTAAAATAATTCCTTTTAAATACATAGTCAACCTTACACCAAAAAAAGTAAGGGAAGTCCCTTGGGAGCAGAATTAGTAGGAAGATAGAGTTCCCTTTCCTAATGTATGGCAAACCAATTTTTCTGAAGTACCCTGTCACTATAATATAAGTAGATCTGTTAGAATTTGAACAAACATTGACAGGCTTGCAAGAAATAAGGGAATCTCCAAGTCCCCCAGCCCTGTTAAATAATTTCAGTGAACCCACCCAAACTGGAGTATGGGAGTGAGTGTTGAAGTGAACATCGCTCTAGGGTCAAATGCCAAAACTGAACACTTGTTCCTGCTGCAAAGTGAAGAGGATAATGCTGAAATTTCTGTGTTAATCCAGAACCCTAGAAAATAGCTAGAGTTGTTAGCTCTCCGTGGCCACTAGCAGATTAAGAAAACATAGGTACTCAGGATTTCTGCAGACTTATTTTGAGCAATTAGGAGTTTATATTATCCCACACACAGAAAAGGTCCCTGTAAATGAGTTTTGGCAGAAACTAGAAGCAACATTTTTAGATTACCCCATCCTCCCCAGCCCCACCCCAGGTACTGCAAATCATTAGAGACTTAAATTAAACTATGTTTGAAATCTTAACAAAGTAATGAATTTTTAAAAGAAAAATCAAGGAAAGAGTGATCATCAAAAATGACAAAGCACATTTGACAAAAAATCAAGTAGAATATGTTTAAAAATATAACCATTGAAATTTTTAACCCAGTGAATAGGTTAGTATATTTGACATAGCAAGGAAGAGAGAGAGCTGGAAGATCTGAAGTAATTATTCAGAATACAGCACAGGGACACAAGCACAGGAAAAATATGAATGGTTAAGGGACATGGAGGACAGAATATCTAACATACCTAGAAGGAGAGCATGGAAGAGAGACATCTCAACAGCAACCTAGAAGCCAAAAGATAGTACAGAGAAAAATAAATGTCAACTTAGAATCGTATACCCAAGAAAAGAATCTTTCAAGAATGAAGGCATTATCAGTCATTTTTAGATAAACAGAAACTGAGTGTACCATCATTAAATCTTTAAAAACTTCTATAAGGGATTCTTCAGAAAGAAAATATCCTTGAAGGGTTTGGTTGTCTGAGAGGTAAAGGTGAGCAAAGAAATTGGTAAATATAAGCAAATCTAAACAAACATATGAAATAATAGTAATGTCTAATTTTTAGTACTAAAAAGACAAAACCAAAATAACGGACAATAACAAATATAACACAGGAGAGAACTGATCATAGTTCATGTTCTAAGGCCATTGTGTTATTCAGGAGGAGGGACAAAGTATTGCCTAACTCTGGCCTTTTTGAGAGTGTGTGATAACTAGTATTGAGGAGAAAAATAGAATTCAAAAACTAGCAAACAAAAAACTTTTTAAATCCAAAAAATGGAAAGAAAAAGCAGAGAGAGAACTAGGACAAATATAGCAGAAAGGAAGAAGGAAGAATGAGTCCAGGATACATTAGAAATCACAAGTATTAAGTAATCTCAGAGTTAAAATCCAATTTGTCTGAGTGGACTAAAAATAATAATATAAAAGAAGTAAGCTTAACCAGCACCCCCACAACGTGGTAACTTCCAATGGCTTTTAGATCTAAAGGTGAACATAAAAGAAACAAAACTTTAAAAAAATAATATAGACTAATAGTCTTGTGATCTTAGGATAGGAAAAGATTTGTTAAACAGGGCAAGCAAAATACTAATCATACTAATCAGGAAAATAATGATAAATTGGACTATTAAAATTAAGAACTTCTCTTCCTCAGAGACACCATCAACAGTAGAAAAAACAATCTATAAAGTAGCGGGAAAGATTGGTAACAGTAACCGGTTTAAAAAAAAAGCCTTTAGAGATCAAAAGTCACTAAATAACAAAAGATTCAGCTCTTGTACTTGTATGCATCTCATGAAATAGCTTCAGAATATATAAAACAATAACTAATAAAAGTATAGAGCAAAACTAGAAATCTATTATCATAGTAAAAAAAGTCACTGAGTCATTGATAGGGCAAAGAGCCAAAAAGAATAAAGCTACAAAAGATTTGAACACAAGTTAGGTTGGATTTGATGGAGGTACACAAACATGGTCTTTAAGCACACATGGAACAGCTGCAGAAATGAACAAGAGTCAGGGCACCTGGCTGGCTCAGTCTGTAGAGCATGGGACTCTTGATCTTGGAGTCATGAGTTTGAGCCCCACATTGGGTGTAGGGATTACTTAAAAATAAAAATCTTTAAAGGGGCGCCTGGATGGCTCAGTCAGTTGGGCGTCTGCCTTCGGCTCAGGTCATGATCCCAGGGTCCTGGGATAGAGCCTCGCATCAGGCTTCAAGCTCCGCGGGGAACCTGCTTCTCCCTCTCCCTCTGCCTGCTTCTTCCTCTGCTTGTGCTCTCTCTGTCAAATAAATAAATAAAAATCTTTTAAAAACTATTTTTTTAAAAAAATCTTTAAAAAAAAAGAAAAGTGAACAAGAATCAGAAAATTGCAGTGGTAAGTAGGCCCTGTAAGCCCAGAAGAATTAGCATGATGGATTTGAAAACCAAAGAGAACAGAGGGTTTGTATTTTGAGTGGAACGTAGATTTAGAATGGATAGATTTCAAGTCAGATTGCTTACCAAATTTGAAATAACACTCACCCTAATATATTGATCTAAAATTGAAAATCAAGGGGTGCCTGGATGGCTCAATCTGTGGAGCATGTAACTTTTGATCTCAGGGTTGTGAGCTCGAGCTCCACATTGGGTGTAGAGATTACTTAAAAATAAAATCTTAAGAAAAAAAAATCCTCTTTAAAATTGAAGTCCAGGGCGCCTGGGTGGCTCAGATGGTTAAGCGTCTGCCTTCGGCTCAGGTCATGATCCCAGGGTCCTGGGATCAAGTCCCGCATTGGGCTCCTGCTCCTTGGGAACCTGCTTCTCTCTCTCTCTCTCTCTGTCTCTCATGAATAAATAAATAAAATCTTTAAAAAAATTAAAAAAATTAAATAAATAAAATTGAAGTCCAGCCCTTAATTAGAAGCAGAACGTAAATTTCAAAGTACTTTG
This sequence comes from Neomonachus schauinslandi, assembly GCF_002201575.2. Taxonomy (NCBI): domain Eukaryota; kingdom Metazoa; phylum Chordata; class Mammalia; order Carnivora; family Phocidae; genus Neomonachus; species Neomonachus schauinslandi. The sequence goes on from NC_058404.1 coordinate 43,496,324, forward strand.
AAGGCTTTTTTGTTTCTTTTTTTGAAGGCATTTTAAAGTGTTATTTTTTATATATTAGGTTGAACCACATAAAATTGCCACTTTTATAGATCAAGAGTGATTGGATATTTGGCATTTTCATATAGCTCAAGCTAATACAAGGTGAGGAAATGAACTTTTCTGGGTTTGTTTTTGGTTTTTTTTATTCATCTCTTCCCAGAAAAAAAGTGAGTATTAGTGAGTATTAAAGTATAATTAGTGAGTATTCAACATCCTATCAAAAGTATCTGTGCCAGAATCTTCGTGAATTTGTTTAATGTTTTATACTTCAGAAGATGTCTCAGGCTTTGGTAATGACCTATTCTCAGACTGGAAGGATATGGTGGGATTATTTCAAAGAAACCATCTTGACTCCTCCAAGGATTCTTAAAGAGCCAGTACCCTAGAGAGTCTTGATACTGAATGTGTGGTCTCATACGTAGTTGTTTGAGTCATCACAAAGAAACACCGCCCCTGGGCCTGGGGACTTCTGGCAGCAATAGCAAATAAAGAGTCCTGAGATAGGAATAGGGTCCTGAAAGTTCCCACAACTCGTTTTGCTAAGCTCTGTGTTCAAAACTCGAGATGTCCTCTGGTTTCTGTTGAACTGTTGAATTATACTTTTCAGAAAATTTCATACATCGACACACTAGTTCCAGATATTAACATTCTAGGCAAAATGAGTTTATTTTTTTCTCACACTGTGAAACTTAATTTCCACTATAATTAAGTGACTTTTCTTTGTGTAACACAAATCTTCCTGGTTTAACCAACTTGTTTTTTGGGATCCATTGTTGCTCCAGTAACTATAAAAGGCTGACAACAGAAGTCATCCTTAGTGCATTGCCCGTCCAGAGGCAATTGCTTATAGCAGAGCCGCCTTTCTCCAGAGCCTACATATTAAATAACATGAAACTAACAAGCAACTAAGATTCTTGCTGTATGCAGTACTTCTGCCATCATCCCTACTCAGATGAAGGTATATTTGTGCATTCATTGTGCCAGAGTAGTTACAGACAGGTTTAGCATTTGAGAATTAATTTGTTAAAAGCAATGTGTTTGGGGGGAGGGGGAGGAAAGCAGTGTGGTGTAAAAAGTAGTGTTAACTGTGGCTTTAAAGGCTAAGTGCTTCAGGACTCCCTTTCCCCCTGTGACAACTAAGGCGTCTCAGCCGCTGCTCTTAACTCTACCAGGAGTCAGGTAAAGCTTCTTCATGCCAAGGGCAAGGTTCTTAAAAAGCTGTCCACCTCAGTCTTTGAGTCTCATTGTCATTTATTGTTCAGTCCTAAACTTTACTGAGCACTGTTGATTATTTTTGGTAGGGAAATGCAGACAGAACTTTCCTTTATTACAGTTTGGGAAGTCTTTTAACTTTCTGAAAATGTATGGTTAGGAGCACTTTGCTTTAAACCTAATTACCAAAGTAGGAACAGGTTTAAGTTCCAGCAGGCAATTTTAGAGTCATTCTTACTGGGATCTGGTTTTGGTTTGGTTTGGTTAAAAAAAAAAAGCATACATATTAGATGTGTTTGTCTTTGGCTTAACTCACAGCCATATCCTAAAATACTTGTTTCTAGTTGGGCTAAATGGATCTAAAGTCATTTCATTTCCTTAGAAGTAGTTTCTTTAATCTCATTTGTCTCACAGGCTCTTACGGACATTTTCAAAGAAACACTTGTCTGGAGATTTAATTAGCATTTGTACCATTCGATGAAGGAATACTTCATGTTCCTAAACTACAGGAGTTGGTTTTTGTCCCTTAAAAGGAAGAGTAAATTGTTCTCCCCATCAGATAAGTAAGATTTGTTGGTAAGGTTATGTGGAGAGGTTTAGGTCACATCATGTCTGTTTCCGGGATTATTACTGTTGTTTTCATTTCAGGGGCTAGATTGTCAATTTCACGTTCTCTTTACCAGCCTGCAACTGTCACATGGACTTTCTTTGGAAGTATCTTGCAATACGCCATTGTTAATTAAAAACAAAAACAAAAAACCAGCATTGGTTGGATGAATTTTATATGTATTTACACATATATTCCTATTTCTTTTTTTGTAACCTTTAAATTAACTCATGTAAAGTTTTATTTGCCTTTTACTTTTTAAAAAAGAAGAATAACTACCAATAGGATTTTAATATCCTGTCTTAAATTTGTATAGGAAATGAGACATATACAAGTACGTAGCACAGGGATTTACACATAGTTGGTAGGTACCCAGCCAAGTGATAGTCTTTCCCTTTTGAGGACCTCATGTGTGTTGTCTTAATCTCTAGGGAATCCTTGTTAGGAGTCGTAAGTAGATGTGCCCTCTTTGGTTAACTCCCTCACTTTCTAAACATTTGGCTCATTTTTTCACCTCTCTATGAAGCCTACCTTAACTACCCTAGAATACTATAACCTGCAGCTCTTCTTCCTCCATCCCACATACATACACTCACTTTATCCTCCTTTCCTTGCTCCCTTTGTTTCCATAGTATTTATCGCCTTCCAGTATACCCTAAAGTTAATGTACTGTGTTTATTATGATTTGTCTTTCCTCACTATAGTGTCACCTCCAAGAGGGCAGGGGTCTTTGTTTTGTTCACTGATGTATCTCAAGCATTTAGAACGGTGCTTGGCACATGGTAGGCACTCACATATTTGTCACTGAATGAATGAGTCCTGTTATCTATGTGATAGAATAGAGGTACCAAGTTGGGGAACTTCCAGAGTCACATAAAGAGTTTAAAGCAGAGCTGCCCATGAAACCTCTAGTTAAAACTCTCCTTTCCTGACTTTAAAAATCACTGTTCTTTTCTTTGGTCTGCCATGCTGCCCCTGTAGTCAAAATATTGATGCAGCCCTCCAGCATTTGATCACACTTGGAGAAGCCAGGAGCCATATAGATGTGTTATCAACTATTTTGTTTTGGTCTCCAACTACTGCTAATGTTTTTTCAGAGCCTCGTGTTCCCTTCCTAGTATTTTTGGAAAACTACTTTTGAAGAGTATTTATGGAACTTACATTAAGATCTTAGGTTAATTATGAGTGTATAAAGTTGCAGTTAGTGTGACTTGTGTGTTGCATATGAAAGAGGAGATCCCAGTGCTGTTTGAACAGTGAGCATCCTTGAAGATGACGGAGACACAACAGAATCAAAATAGGAGTGACTGGTGATAACCCAACCCAATCTCAAAAAATTTAAATAAAAATTGTTCAGTATCACCCCCCCCCATTGTTAGAGAGTTCCTTCTTGTTATTAGTGACCCATTTAGCAGATGTCACTTGTCTTCTTTTCTAGGATATCAAAATCCTTTGGCCTGCCTATTTCTTTTGAGAATTTAGCTGAGAAAACATGTATCAACTTAGGATGTCAGAGGTGGCAAAATACCAGTAGTCATTTCCTGCAATAAGTTTATGAATGAAAACATTAGGACTGTCCAAAAATAATATTGGTATGTTGTACACACTACATTTTTTTTATTTGCACATTTTGTTATTTATATGTAACGACAGATCTTCTAAAATTTATGGTAACCGTGGTTCTCCAAGTGAAATGAGTATTGTTTTGGGTTTTTTTAAACTGAGACAAATGCATGATTAAGCTGCAGCAAGTTACAGAGAAAATATCTTCAATTGTCAAAATGTGCCAGAAATGTATTCAGAATTTTGAAAGGACAGAACATGCTATATAAAATAGAAGTCCCATAAGGCAAACCAAGATATATTTTGCTGATTTTTCTATATGTATGTAATATATCAGTGGCAAGAGGTAATAAAAGTAACGGGGGTGCCTGGGTGGCTCAGTCGGTTAAGTGTCCAACTCTTGATTTTGGCTCAGGTTAGGTCTCGGGGTGGTGAGTTGGGCTCTGTGCTCTCCGGGAGAGTCTGCTTGAGATTCTTTCCCTCTCCCTTTGTCCCTCCCCCCCCCACCCCACCCCTCACCCCCCAGCGCACATGCGCATGTTCCCTCTCTCAAATAAATAAATCTTTTTAAAAAAGTAACAGTTATTTTAAATGAACATTTGTTTAATATGACCTTATAAATCTAACTTTTACAGATTTTTTCCTACACAGATCCTCTAGCTTCTCAGAAGAATATTTTTTATCAGATAGGTATAACATGGATTCTAATTTAGATATGCAGAAGGGTGCCTGGTGGCTTAGTTAGTAGAGCATGTGACTCTTGATCTAGGGGTTGTTGAATTTGAGCCCCACATTGGATATAGAGCTTACTTTAAAAAAAAATTTTTTTTAATTCAAAAAAATTAATTTAGATCTGCAGAGAATCACTGTCCGTTATATCGTCTTTGTGAATAGCGGTGTTTAATGCCTGTGTATTAAACTAGAGAATTTTAACCATTTTATTGCTTTGTCAGTTGAACCAGCAGGGTGAAAGCTAGGATATAAAATGTCATGTTTTATTATAGAACATTGGCCAGTAAACCAGACAATATTAAAATAAAATTTGAGGAGCGAAAGTAGCACTTTTAAACTGTCAAATTAGTTTTTGATAGACTTTATATTTTAATGTTCTAAAAGAGCATTTCTAGGTTTACAGAAAAATTGAGCAGAAAGTTCCCACATACCTCCTTATCCTTTCCTACAGTTTCTTCTCTTATAAACATCTTGCATTACAATTGATGAGCCAGTATTAATCCATAATTATTAATTAAAGTCCACTGTGTTGTACATTCTGTAGGTTCTGACAAATGTATAAGACATGCATCCATCATTACTGTATCATACAGGGTAGTTTTGTGTGCTGATATTCCCTGGGCTCCACTATTCTTCATCCCTGTACCCCCCCCCCCCCCCCCAATCTCTTGGCAGCAACTGCTCTTTTTACTGTTCTGTAGTTTTGCCTTTTCCTGAATGTCATATGGTTGGAATGACACAGATAATAGCCTTTTCTGATTGGCTTCTTTCACATGGTAATACGTATTTAAGATTCTTCCATGTCTTTTTGTGGCTTGAAAGCTCATTTCTTTTTATCTGTGAATAATGTTCTGTTGTCTAGATATACCATAGGTTGTTTATCCATTCACCTATTGAAGGACATCTCAGTTGCTTCCAAGTATTGGCAATTCTGAATTAACCTGCTGTAAACACTCATGTACAAATTTTTGTGTAGACATAAGTTTTCAACTCATTTGGGTAAATACCAGGAGTGCAATTGCTGGATCATATGGTAAGAGTATGTTTAGTTTTGTAAGAAACCTCCAAACTCCCTTCCAGAGTGGCTGTACCGTTTTGCATTCTCACCAGCAATGAATGTGGATTCCTATTGCTCCACATCCTTGTCAGCATTTGGGGTTTTCAGTGTTTTGGATTTTAGCCATTCTAGTAGCTGCATAGTAGTTTGTCACTGTTGTTTTAATTTGCATTTCCCTGATAACATACAATCCGGAGCATCATTTCATATGCTTATTTGCCATCTGTATATCTTGTTTGGTGAGGTGTCTCTGTTCAGGTCTTTTGCCAAATTTTTAATTGGGTTGTTATTGTCGAGTTTTAAGAGTTCTTTGTATATTTTGGATACCAGTCTTTTCTCAGATATGTGTTTTGCAAAGATATTTTCCAGTCTGTGGTTGGTCTTTTCATTCTCTTAAGTAAATTAGATTCTGTTTGTAAATGCAATTTCTAGCAGCCATGGAAATTGTAAGAACTAGCAACATAAAAAGAAGGGGGAAAACCCTAAGACTCCTGAAGTTCCCTGAATATTCACCAGGCTAGTCACATTTATTTGGATAGCCCGTTAGTAAAACTAAATATAAATGCTTTAATCTGAATCCTTTTTTATTTAGTCAATGTAAAACATAATAATCAAGTTTGGGGGCGCCTGGGTGGCTCAGTTGGTTAAGCGACTGCCTTCGGCTCAGGTCATGATCCTGGAGTCCCGGGATCGAGTCCCGCATCGGGCTCCCTGCTCGGCAGGGAGTCTGCTTCTCCCTCTGACCCTCCTCCCTCTCATTCTCTCTCTCAAATAAATAAATAAAATCTTAAAAAAAAAAATCAAGTTTGGTGGTTGGTGGCCAACGATAATTGATAATTCTGCGTTTGATCCCTTTCTTTGCTCTGTTATATACAATTAAGTGTTTAAATGGCACTTTTAATCTTTGGTTTTTTTATTTTTTCATTTTTTATTTTTCAGTAGGCTCTACGTCCAACATGGGGCTTAAACTCACATCCCCGAGATCAAGAGTCGCATGGTCTACCGACTGAGCTAGCCAGCCACCCCACTTTTAATATGTTTAAATGATTCTATACAAAATACACCCAAAACTCTAAAATTTGAATCTTGTACCAAATTGATATTAAGAACACAAAACTAAAATAATAAATGCACCCTGGCCCAACAGTATGCCTCTACAGTGTAACCTAAATTAATAACTCAAAAACAAATTGCTCTTGGAAACCAGGACTAAATGAAGAGAGTCTGTACAACTCACATAGTTTGGCTTCTTTAACCAAGAGGCTATTACTTTCTGACCTTTAGAAGCATGTTTGACCATCCTTGCTATATGGTAAAAATCATTAATAAATTTGTAATGAAAAAATCTGATGATATCAGGAGACAGTATCATTACAGCTAAAATTGTTAGAGATATGGTTTGACACTCTGAACAGGAGTATTGAACTATTAAAGGATTGTTCTCCCTATAGATCTGCTTTTAAAAAATGAGGTTTCAGGCTGGCTTGCGACTCTTGATCCTAGGGGTTGTGAGTTCAGGCCCCATGTCAGGTGTAGAGCCTACTAAAATAAGAGGTCTTAGGGAAATGGTTAATATAGCAAAAAAGCTAATTTACAGGTGTGTTGTTTGTACTGCAAATTTGGGTTCCCAAATGCCTGGGTGTTGGCTTCCTTTTGTAAGGTGATATGCTTGGCCTACATAGTCTTTTCTCTTACTCAGCCATTTTCATAGCAGGGAGTACGTTGTTTTGGTCTTTTACTACTGTCAGCATGACAGAATTAAGTTCCATGAAAGGCATTTGAGAGACAAACAATCTTATTTATAAAGGAAGTGAAGGTGGCAAAAACCCAAGTATATTGTTCCTTTTTTTTTCTTATTGGAACTCCATTTATAAATCATAGGGTGCAAAATGTTTATGCCTAAAGCCTGTCACCAATTTCTAAAATGCTGTGAAGTACCACACGATGCAGTATTAATTTCAAAGCCACCCTTTAATGTTGCACAACTGCCTTTGTTCTTGGAACGTTAGTTTAAAATGATTACACAGTTCTATAGAAAAGCTTTCGGAAGTTTAAGAGAGAGTGGTTACTTTGTCAATTGAGGGCTTTTCTACTTCAACATGGATTAAGGGGAAGTCTTAACATAAGAATCCTCACCCAGCTATTCTCCATGGCAGGAGGGATCTTAGGGATGACTTCTTGAGCCACTTTGCTTGAATAAGGCTGGTTGCTTGGATGGATAGCACAGTTATCATCCTAGGATCTCCCTCCACCGCCACCACCCGCCCTAGGGATTTCTTTGATGTCTCTCCAGTGTTGGCAGCTCCCATTTTCTGCATTCCGTGCTTACCTTTATATATGGGGTTACTCTTATTTTGATGTGAAGCACTTTCTTTCCATAGGAGCACAGGTGATAGATTGTTGTGGCTCTACAGGCTAGAAATAGCTTTGTTCTACCCTCACACTTGATTACTTGTTTGTCTGGGGTAGGTATAATATTCTATGTTGTCATTTCCCTTCAGAATCTTGCAGATATTGTTCTGTTGGTTTGTTTCCAGTGTTGCTTTTGTGATGTCCAGAGCCATCTGATTCCTGATCATTTGTATGTGACCTCGCTTGGGTTTTGTTTTTATTTTTTGACCCCAACTCCCATCCTCCCACCCTCTGGGCAGATTGTAGAATCTTTTTGTCCTCAGGTCTCAGAAGTTTTACTTCAATGTTCCTTGGCTTGATTTTCACCTATGATGCTGGGCATTCAGTAGACCGTTTCCTTCCTTTTTTTTTTTTTTTTTTTAATTTTATTTATTTATTTGTCAGAGAGAGAGCCCATAAGCATAAGCAGGGGGAGCAGCAGGCAGAGGGAGAAGCAGGGTCGCCACTGAGCAGGGAGCCCGATGCGGGACTCGATCCCAGGACCCCAGAATCATGACCTGAGCCGAAGGCAGATGCTTAACCTACTGAGCCACCCAGGCACCCCCCCCGCCCTTTCCTTCTGGTAGCTAATGTTCTTCAGTTCTAGGAAGTTAACTTGAATTATTTTGTTGATAATTTCCTCTCCTTTACTCTTCTCTGTTTTCTCTTTCTGGAACTCCTGTTACTTAGATATTGGACCTCCAGAACCTGGTCTCTGATTTTATCTGTGCTCTCTTATTTTCCATCTCTGTCCTTTTACTCTACTTTCTGAGAGACTTTAATTTAATTTTCCAACCTTCTGATAAAACATTTTATCTCTGCTATCATATTTTTAATTTCTAAGGTCTCTTTTTATGTTCTTTGAATGTCTTTTCTTAGAGCATCCTATTCTTATTCCACAGTTGCAGTATATTTTCCTGTCTCTTTGGTGAGCTTAATATTTTTTTCTCCCCCCCCCACCTTTATCCCTTTTTTTTCTTTTTCTTCATGTTTCCTTCTCCCTGCACAACTTCATTTGTTCAGGCTGCTTTTTGTGTGCTTATTTAGATTGCAATTGCTAAAAGATAAACTGAGGTATATTAAAACTTGAGAGAGTTTATTTGGGCAAAAATTAGCAAGCAGCATCCAATCTAGCAGACAGAAAGGAGCTCAAGTTGCTGCACAAAGTGAAACACTTACAAGCAAGAAGGAAGTGGAAACAAGGAAGTCCTACTAGGCAAAAAAAAAAAAGGGGGGGTTGGTTATTGCAAAGTTACTTTCCTTTAGGGGATGGCAGGGGTCTGTCAGGCAGATTACCTAACGGGTGCTGATCAGGTGACTCCTGATTCAAATGGTTTAAGATTCCATTCCGGGGAGAGCCAAACCTGTAATTCTCAGTTTGGTGACATGGGGATTAGCATAAACAACTCCATTTTGGGCCTGTTGTCTTGTTTTAAACATGTCTTCCATGTTAAAGGCCTTCTTTAGATTTCTAGTAATCCTTGATTATTTGCTCATAATCGAGATTAAGAGACTACAAAACTGACTGGAAGAGTGAGTGTGTGGGTAAGGCTCCTTTGCTTGAAGCATCACAGTAGGATAATCTGACTGTACCATTTGTTGGGTAACCCCTGTTTCAGTCATCTTTTAAGTATTGCCTTTCTCAGGGGAGTATCTTCCAAATTCCTGCCTAGAGAGTACTGTCTGGACGCTGGCATTTCTGGGTAGAAGGAATCAAGTAGGGGAAGACTGCATACCATTCAATGTCCTTGTAATTGACCTGTTAGCTTTGTGGTGCCCGTATCCTCAGATGTGCTTTTGAATGGCTTGGTGTCTTCCATTCCAGAGAAAGAGGGGCATGGAGTGAGGGAAAATATCTGGAATCAACTTCTCAAAAATATTTTCATCCTGTTCTTCCTTGCTTTCGCCACCCTACTTCACCTTAACATCTGAGCAGGGAGTACCAATCATGTTGGTTTTCAGATCTTCTCAGTGACAAGGGATGTGGCTTTCTTGAGTCAGGTAAGTCAGTTACCACTGATTTTTCTGGATTCCAAAATTTTGTTGCTATTTGTCTCGTCTCCTATCTTCCCCATCCATGTAGGATTATGACTTTTAAAAATCCCAGTAGTGTTCTTTTAGTTGAGCTTTGGGAAGGAACAAAATTAGATGTGTGGTCAATCTGCCATTTTAATCCAGAGTCCCTTTAGAAGCTTTTAATAGTTAGACTTAACCATTTATACAAGACATTTTTATGAAGCTCCTGTTACGTGCCAGACACTTAAACACACTTTTTTCTTTTCCATCTAGTGTGTTCATTACTGCTTATTAGCTAAAATCACAGTACATAAATAATAGAAATGCAGTTTCAGCAAACATTTGGGTCAGTTGTGCAAGAATTCTAGTAGGAAGTTATAAAAGTTAATAAATACCTCTATTTTGAGATAAATGCCCTTAACAGTGGCAACGTAGTCCACTTTCTGTGAGGAAACGTGTACTGAATACCACCTAATGATGCCAGAAATACGGTCAGACCTCATTATTCATGGTGGTTCTGTTGTGTGAGTCACCAAGAACACAGAATTAGGAAATACTAGAACATTGCTCCTATAGGATATATACAGGGTTAGGTTCCTGCAGACCTCTGGTCACAGTATTTTCATCAACCAATCAACCTGTAACCTTGGTCTTTTTCTGCTTCTGTTTAAAGACACCATATTTAACATGTCTGAGTGAAGCTTTACACATGTATTTTCAGACAGCCTTCTTGGCTTTGGAACACTGGACAGTACTTCAGCACTGTGCTTGAACCATTGTAAACAATAAACTCAAATATGTCGGCTATACTTACTTAAAAATTTTAAAATAATAAAATACTTTTCTCAAAAGAAAAATAAACAGCAGAAAGCACAAAACTGTGAAAAGCATGGCACTAAATAAACCACAAAAAGGATGCTTACACTTGTTCACTGTATGAGAGCTGAATGTTGCACCTCAGCTGGAATATGTGTAGAGTGACTTAAATTTTTCACCATTCTGAGGATGTCTGTGAGTGACCACCAGATTGCTGCAAGTATTGATTTTGGGGTTACAAATTAATTTTAGCAAGTAGATAAATTCACAAGTATGGAATCCACAGATAATGAAGATCACTTGTATATCTTAGCCCCAATCCCCCTAGCTACCCACCCTTATAGGGAAAGTCATTTATTAACCCCTCTGGAAGAAACAGTGCAGTTTTGGTTGTTTTTTTTTTTTTTTTTTTAAGATTTTATTTATTTATTTGACAGAGAGAGAGAGCACAAGCAGGGGGAGTGCAGAGGGAGAAAGAGAAGTAGGCGCTCCACTGAGCAGGGAGACTGACGCAGGACTCTATCCCAGCCAGAACCCTAGGACCATGACCTGAGCCGAAGGCAGATGCTTAACCGACTGAGCCACCCAGGCACCCCAACAGTGCAGTTTTTATATGCATTTATCCATGTGCTTCTAAAATGTTTTATTTTTTAAAGATTTTATTTTTCAGTAATCTCTACGCCCAACATGGGTCTCGAACTTACAACCCGGAAATCAAGAGCCGCATGCTCTCTACCAACTGAGCCAGCCAGGCGCCCCCAGAGTTTTTAATAGCCAGTGTAATTGATAATAGCCAGTAATGAAGTCAGTCATTAACAATCTACATAACAATACCTTACTGACTTTTACAGCCTCGTGAAGTATCTATTTAAAAGAAATAAAAACTAGTTTGAAAGATTTGAGTAACTTATTCATACTCCCACCGCTAGTAAATAGAGGAGTGGGGATTTGTCTGACAGCTAAGGTCTTAGTCATTACACTACTCAACCTCCCCTCCAAAAGAATCCTTATTCTGCTAGGTCACTGAAGTTGTTTGTGAGTAAAGCTCCCATGCTATTGTGAGAGGGATGTGTGGGAGTGTTACCAAATTTATTTTTTAAGTGTAATTCTCTCTTTAAGAAAATTTGTCCTGACTGTGGCTTTCGTGATTATCTTAATTTTAATATTTGCTTACTTTTAAATCTGATTTCCTTATTTAACTGAAAGAGAAAGAATAGTATATTACAATCACAGAATTTTAGAGCTGGGAGTGTCTTTTGAAAATAATATAATAAAATCCATTTATTTTACACACGAGCAGACAGAAACTTCAGGAAATTAATTTGCCCCAAGTCACAACAGTTAATTACTAAGACCAGTGTCCAAATTGCTTTAACTCTCCATCTGTCTCCTCTCTGCCTAAGTTTTAAACAGATCCAGCAAAGAGTTAGTACCCAAAGTTATTAGCCAAAATCTATGGTATGCTCACTAGTTTTTACCCTTGAGATCTTAGAGGGAGCCACTGATAGTAGACAAAACTACATTAGAGCCCAGGGAGAAGGCACTCAGAGGCATGCAGGAACTGTGGTGAACTACGAGAACCTGCCCGAGGCAAGTGTCATCTGATTAGCAACACTTGAAAATGCAGGTCCAGTATTATCAGATCCTTGAATTTTTCTTGGGAAGCTCGAAAACCAGATACTATTATGAAATACTGGCAACTATGTCTAACTTTAAAACCACGCTGTAAGACAAAAAACAGCAATGTATGTGGGCCAGTTTGAGGCTACCAGTAGTTCGAAACCCGTACTTTAGAGGATTCAGCTGACGCTGCAACTTTCATTCCTTACTCCTGAGTGACAACAAGAAGGAACCAAAACCAGGGCTTAGTGACATGCTAAATGAAAACACTTGAGTGAAGTTTATAAGTCAATAAGCCATTAAGTGACCAGGCACAGTTAATCTGTTTACTTCTTGAAATAGGTTGTTTACATGTATTTTGGCTGCCAATTACCCACAATGCAAAGATCTTACGTATTTATTACAAGTTCGAATTGATTAGTATTTTGAGGCTAAATGTAGAATTCTGCAGTCTCATATGTTAGCAGACTTGCTGTCCTTATCTAATGCATGCAAAGCTCTGGCATAGTATTATCACTTGCTGGAAATACATAGTTTATCTTGTTTTACGGCAGTAGACGTTACACAGCATCTGCCACCAAAAAGTTTTACTCAGCCTCGTAGTACTCTCAGACATAGAATGTCCTCCAGAAGCATCCAGAAGCCTTACCTTATTTATTTATTCATTTATTTATTAAGAAAATAATGGAAGTTATGGTTCTGAAAGCATGAATTGATATGAAAGTACAGCATTCTAAATCTAGAGTGTACCTGTTGGTTATGATGAACTTCTTTTCCATGAATATCAGAAAGAAATATATGAGAGTGACTACCTGGAGAACTGTGGGAAAACTGTGGCATTCAACCATCTTTTTTTAAAGCTTCTCATTGAAGCATAACATACAGAAACATACAAATTAGCCAGTTCAGTGGATTTTCTCAAAATGAACGTACCTGTGTAACCAGCACCCAGATCAAGAAATGAGCTATTTATCCATACTACTGTTGATGGACATTTGGCTTTCCATTTGGGAACGATTACATTTGGTACTGCCTTGAACATTCTTGTACGTTTTTTGGGGGGGTTGTTTTTGGGGGGGGTTTTGGTGGATTTAGCACAAATCTCTGTTGGTTATTTACACAGGAGGGGAATAGCTAGGTCATAGGGTATCCATATTTTGAGCTTTAATAGATGGGGGTCAATTTTCCATTGTGTTTGCACCAATTCAGACTCCACTAGCAGCGTAGGAGTTCTTGTTTTCACATCCAAAGCAACACTAGATCTTGGCTTTTTTATTATAATCATTCTAATAGATGTCTCATGTGGTTTGAATTTACATTTCCTGACAATTACTGTGATTGAGCACCTTGTCATTTGCTTATTGGCCATTTGTATATCTTGTAAAGTGCGCTGGCTTTGTAAATTTTTTTCTTTAACTTTTAAAAATAAGTAGTTTGCATTTATAAACGTTCTCATGGGAGAGCTAGCTACTTCCCCCCCTTGACTCCACTGCAACAAATAACATCTTAGAGATCTGCTGATATATGTATAAAACCATAATGGCTTTGGCCCATAGGATTGCCTTCTAGACAACATAAACAAGAGGAATCTTTTGTGGAATGTTCTTTTTAGGCCATTTAAATTATCAGCATTTACAATTGTTAAGAACAAAATAAAAGTAATAAATAGAGACATAGTTTTTAAAAATTTCATTTTTAGAATAGCCTTTTGCCTTTTTAGGTTTTTTGAATTGGTTTTATGAATTCTGATTGCAAATAATCAGCTGTAATATGTTACTAATTAGAAAAGTTTATTTAGAAGGAGAATGTAGCTCAGATCTGTCCTTTAAAGAGATACTTATCTGTATAGTTGTTGGGGGGTTTTCCTGCTTACAAGTAATATATGGTCGTCAAAAATTCAAAAGTTACAGAAATACATAACATAGAAGTTGACAGTTTCCCATAATCTTACCTCCCAGAGATGATTGGTTTGTATTCCTCCAGATTTTCTTCTGTGAATTTGCTAACATATATCACAAATGATACACACCACATACAGCTTTGCCACTTGCTTTTTTAACCTAACAATTAACTGTTGTTACTGGATCTTTAGGAGTTTTAAAAGATATTATCTATGATAATTGGGTACTCATTATTGACAGAATGCCTTATTGAATAGATAAATAATAAAATGTAATTAGTATATTAATTTTATTAACCTTACTGATAGAGCTTCAAAATGGTTCACCTGGCAGTTTCAGTATGCATCTTTAATTAACACAGTGTTTTCCTAGTACACCAAAAAGTTCCAACTAAAGAAGATGTAAATTAATGTAGTTTATGAGCAAGTTGAAACTGGGTTTATTTTTTTCAGCAATTTTTTTTTTGTATACTTAAGGCATCCGAATCATGAAAATTCAGATCCAGAATTGGTAAATCTACTCTACATATTTCATGAGAAATTCTCCAAATGGAGCCTGCACTTCACACTTCGTAATAGGATGGTGGTTTCTGATCATTTCAGGGGTTGCTGGTGGCTGTCAGATTAAGGATGTGCTCTACAGAGGACCTGCAGATCTGACTAGTCATCCAAGGGTTATGTTTGTTTTCTGTTCAGTACTGAGCATTATGGGACTGTTATCAAATCCTTCCTAAAATTGTGTATCCTAGTCTCTGATTGGAAATCTCCAAGTGAATTTTTTTTTTTTAAGCAGTGAGGCTGATTTAAAAATATATAATGGTAGGCTTTTTAAAAAGCAGTATTTTACAAATTAAGTTCCCAAAGTACTCTGCTTTGTGGAGTAGTATAGCATCTAACCCAGGAACAATCTTTATTCTCCTCAAAACTCTTCAGGTTATTCTTCCTTATATTCTAAGGTCTATAGTCTCAATTGGTTGCACCTTATATTGAAATGAGAGTAAACGAGTTGCATTTTCAAGTTTAAAAGACTGTATAAAATAATATCGTTGCTAAATATTAGTGAAGCAACTTTTCTTTCAGTACCTTCATCTTAACTATCACTGCTGAAATCAGCGTGGTCCGGGTTTGGGGGTTTGTCTTACATTTCTTGTACTAAAGCCACACTTTGCTAGTGAAAGATCGCCTTCCAGCTTTGTGAAGTATTTCACCCAAATGTGCTTTTCTGTTCAATGAGACCAGATGGATGTTTCTTTGTGGACTATACATTTGGCAGTCTCAGGAATAGAAAATAGACATTCTTCTCTAGAGGCTTTTCTGTGACGGAACTGGCATCACGTAATAGTTGTCCTCAATAAGATGGGTGGATGGGAGAAGGTTTAATACAGGTGTTACTGTGCAAAGGGGGGAAAATGCTGTGATGTGTTGTTGCTGTCCTAAATGTGAAGTACCACTTTTAATAGCTAATCAAATAATTGTAGGATAAATTGTTTTATCAGGGTCCCAAAAAAGGTGATTCAGAATAATCTGTTAGAGGTGCTTTAGAAACATTAGGTAAGATCCAGAAGGCATAAAGATAAATGTGTCAGTCTCCTCTCCTTCCTTGGGTAATATGTGTAATATTCCCAAATAAAATGACTGTTAAGCCTGTGGTTTTTAGATGTTTTCACTAATTGTTTGGGAAAACAAAATTGTTTCCCATCCGTTCTGGAAACACAGAAACAGGGCTATAGTTCTTCAAACTGTTTGTGTAAATGGTCAAATTGCTTTTTTGTTTTTTAAACAGATTTGTTTCCTGAGCTGAGAACTCATTAACAGACTTACTCTGCAGTATGTTTTTGTCTGCTGAATTAAAGCAGATCAAAACAAAACAACCACCGAGAAAGCCCACCATAACCTGCATGTAGGGTTTTAGCAGTAAGGAATTACTGGTGACAGATGCCTAGCCATTGTCATGTGAACAACTTTGTTGTAATAAACATAAACAAGAGATGCACTGGGGGTGCTACCAGAACTGATTGATCAGACTTTAAGGAGAGTCATTATACCTTAAGCAGCATGACTATGTAGGGAGTATCTGTTCGGGATATTGGAAAGCTCCAAGTGTGTGGTGGCTGTGGGGTTATGAGGCAGCTGCTGCTCCCTAATACCTAATACCAGATTTTATAGCTATTTTCAGTTTTAGTTAGGGTGACTTTCTGCTCATGACTTCTGTTACCTTTTTTTTTTTTTTTTTTTTTTTTTTTTAAGTAATCTCTACACCCAACATGGAGCTCAGACTCACAACCCCTGGGATCAAGAGTCGCCTGCCCTACCAACTGTGCCAGCCAGGCACCCCTTTAACCTATTTTTAAAATAATTCTTTTCCTTTTTTTTTTTAATCATTTTATGGGGGGGTGGGGAGACCCAGCCCGCTAGGTTGAAACAAAACCTTGTGAAGGAGATTTAATCCCTTGCTTAGGAACGTGGGGATTTAAAATTAAACTGATTTCATTTGTCAGTAAGATCTAGGGCCAATATTGTAAGCGTATCATTTTCACTTGTGTTTATGGAATATATGTAATTAATTTGCCTTATCCTCTTCCTTGTGTTCATAAGCTTTTGAAAAAATCAGGTACTACTTATGGGACTTCACTGAGATCTAACTTTTTTGTAAGTGCAATTTCCTCTGTGCTTTATTTATTTTTTTAAAGATTTTATTTTTTATTTGACAGAGAGACACAGCAAGAGAAGGAACACAAGCAGGGGGAGTGGGAGTGGGGAAGCAGACCTCCCGCTGATCAGGGAGCCCTATGTGGGCTCGATCCCAGGACCCTGGGATCGTGACCTGAGCCAAAGGCAGACACTTAAAGACTGAGCCACCCAGGGGCCCCTCCTCTGTGCTTTTAAATTCAAGAAGGTATTAAGTGAGACTCCTGGAAGTCAGAGAGGAACAAGTTAAACATAAGGCTAATCAGAGTCCCAAGATGTTTTAAAGGGTGGGTGGTTGGTTTTGTTTTGGAAGTAGGGGTTGTCGTGTCTGTTATTGGGGAGCTCTCTGAAGTGAGAACTGCTGATCTTAGAGTGTCAGTATTTGTCTTTCTTGTTTCCTTTGGGTTAATGTTTGAAATTTATTAATCAGGTTGAGTAAAATAGGTATCCTCCCCTAAGGGCTTTCCTACTCCATGGAAAAGCTGTGATTTATAAAGTAACACCATAATGAAATAAAGCGATCCTGAAAAGCCTTGGGCAGACAGATAGTGTAAGAAATTTTAGGCTATTTACCCAGGTCAGTTTGTTTAATTATTACTGTTATTATTATTTCTGTTCCTGTCGCAGTTGTCATGTCTAATAGTAGGATCCGTCATCCCACATACTGTTTAAACCAAATCTTGCTTGCTACTCTAGAAAATAGGCTCAGATTTCTTCTTAAAGTCCAAACCATTCCTTTGAAGACTAACAGATGTTTGCCCTCCTCTTCAGTCAGTGAAAGGTGACAGTTAAATGAACTCTTACTGGTTTCTTTCCTCTTTGCTTTTCAACACCACAGTCAGTGGAAGTAGATTTGCATCCCTTTCTGCCATCCCTTTGGGTTTTTGACTGAAGCACACACCCATCCCCTTCCTGCCTCCCTGGAACTGGTTCAAGATTTGGAGAGAAGGATTTGTTTGGGGGCGTTTCCCTGGTCTTATCTCCGTCTGAGCATATGTGAGGGTTGCATTTATTTTGACCCTTGCACTTTAAATTTGGAACCGAAGCAAGAGTTTAAAGTACGACAGGAGAAGAGAGTCTGCTGAACTTTAAACATGAGGGACCCAGGGAGGAAGGTGCGTACATGCATTCTGAAGCTTTCTCATAGAAGTCGGCCATCTTTATTTGTACGCATAGTTGTGAGCCAGTAACTACTAGGAAAAGGGAAAATTTTTAAATTACAAAAAGATCTATGTGACACTTACATTATGTATTTATGTGCTTAATTTTCCAGCAGTGCCTCCAGTATTGTTTTGAAATTGATGGCAGAACAAGTAAATTCTGAATTTTTATTTGAAAGCCTTTTGGAAAAGCTTGGGAGTATGGGTATTTGCAAGGAAAAATGAATGTATCATTTGTGATTGACCTCCAACAGAATGACTAAAAATGTATGGGTATTTTAGGTGTTTTATCATTTTGTCTTCTAAAACATAAAATTTAAAAAGCTGTAAGTGGTTATTATTAAAGGTCACCCAGATTCTCCTCAGAGTTGAGAAACAAGTCTCTCTCCATTGATTAGTACTTACCTTCATCTAGTGGTTTTGTGCACAGTACGTTGTATATATAGTAGGCCGGACTGATTTCTTTCCTGACTGATCTTTTCCAGAGCCTGGCCCAACTAGAGAATCTGTGCAAACAGCTTTATGAGACAACAGACACAACCACTCGACTCCAGGCAGAGAAAGCCTTGGTCGAATTCACCAACAGCCCTGATTGCCTGAGCAAGTGCCAGCTGCTCCTCGAGAGAGGAAGTGTGCGTAAGATTTGAAAACTCCTGAAGGAGGAGAGAGGTTCAGGAAAATATATTCCAAGTTTAAGGGCGGATTGGGGTAGCTTGTGTTCCTTAATCCTTCTAGGTGCCTCTCTGCCTTCTTAATTTCACCTTTAAAAAGCACCATCGCTAGCTGCCAGGTTGACAGTGAAAGGACACACAGCCTCCTCCTCAGGAAAATCTCATTGAACATATACTTTGCTCTGTCATTTTTCATCTTGAATCACATTTCTGGGACTTTCTTTCTGTTTTTCACACTTAAGTACCACCTCGGATCCTTTACAAAGGAGCCAGAGCTGTATACGAATGAGCCTTCTTACCCACAGAGCCCATGTCACCGTGCAAGCTCCCCAGTGGTCGCTGTGCTGTCGCCTCTGTACCACAGCTGCTGCTTACTGCCTCGGAGGCATGGGGGGAACGTTCCACAACGAGAACCACCAGAGGTTCGAGCTTTTAAAATGCAATCAGAGCCTCTTGGAGCTTAAAAATGGCAGTCCAGTGGTCAGTATCATGCTGTCAGTGAGACCTGGTTTGGTTAAATTAGTATTTGGGGCAAGATGGCGGTCTTAGGAGGGCTAAGAATCCAGCCAGGGTATCCTGAAAGGGCCCGAGAGAGTCAGAATCCCAACTAGACCAGCAGCTAGCACTCTTACTTCAGACTGGAAGGACATGTGGAAAGAACAAAAGCAGTTAATTTGTTTTGAAGGTAAAATTCTGGATGACTTCATGTTTGAATTTTCATTGACAGTGTAACAGTATTTGTTCAGTTGGCTAAAAATTATCCTTTAGTAGCTAAGAGAGCTAACTGTTTTTCCAAGCATCAGAAGGTTACAGAGCCCTGGTCAGAGACCATATAGTGCTCTTCTGTTTTCGCATGTAGTATGTTGTAAATTTCTTTCCAGTCCCTTAGTCTTAGGATTGACGCACTTATATTCGTATATTTTGTGCTCCGGGAGGTGCACAACCAGCTCTTCCAGGTGACTCCCACTGGAGCCCCACAGTATCATCATATCATCTTTGACCCTATTAACTCCGGATCCTCATGTTGACAGTCAATAAATAAAATAAGCTGCAGTAAAACAGGGTTGGTGCAGTACTAAAAACAATCATAGTGGAATCTTCCTTTTAATCTCTATGGACTTCTTAGTGACGTAGCAGGTTTGTTGGAATTGTGTATAAAAACCATTTAGATGTTGCATAATGTCTAGTTACAGTTGTATGCTGTATTCTACAGTTAGAGTAGCCTCTCATGCATTGTTAGTCATTTGACACACCTGCTCTAATCAGTTTAAACCATGTTCAGGGGTGTTGAATAAAAATCACATGTCAAAGTCACTTTATAGATTTTTTTTCTTAAGCATAAATTTTTTTATAACTGGTGGCATTATGCAGTGCCTGTGGATAGCCTACTGTCTTAAGGATTCTTAGTGTTATAGGAAATTATCCTTGACCCTTAATTAAATTATTTTAATAGTCCTGAGTCTGTCCCTGTTATATAGGACATTATCGTAATAGAGCCACCTAGAAGAATTTGCACATGGCACTTTTTTATACATTATGATCAGTTAGAATACTGGAATATTGGGCGCCTGGGTGGCTCAGTTGGTTAAGCGACTGCCTTCGGCTCAGGTCATGATCCTGGAGTCCTGGGATCGAGTCCCGCATCGGGCTCCCTGCTCGGCAGGGAGTCTGCTTCTCCTTCTGACCCTCCCCCCTCTCATGTGCTCTCTCTCTCTCTCATTCTCTCTCTCAAATAAATAAATAAAATCTTAAAAAAAAAAAAAAAGAATACCGGAATATTTTATTCTCCATAAGGTTAAAATTCATAAAATCCACATGTGAGAATATGATAATGCTGTTCCCTTGCATAGGGCATAATTTTTCTTTCTCATAAATAATTGGTATAAATTTACTTTAAAACTAGCATATACATCCCCCAAAGCTGTACCTGATTGATAGCCGTGCTGATGTAAAGATATAGGTTAGGAACTAACTATACAGCATAATGTAATGGCTCCCTCTAATGCTGCTTTAAAAAAAAAAAAACAACTTTCTAATGGTATACCATAGCAATATTTTGAGTTGAAACTTTTTGAAGCATCACTATAACAAGGCTTTTGACAGAAGATTTCTTGGTTTAAATGAAAGAAAAGATCCATCTTCTAAAGATTTGTCTTCTTGTATCTTTCTGAAATGATCCTGTCTAGCATGGGCCCCCTCTAAGTGATGCAGAATCTGCCCTGGATTCAGTTCAGTCAGGCCATTCGCTTCATACTGCAACTTGTTCATAACTGAAATCAGCTCAGTGAACATATACTCTGTGTGGGACTCATTTTTCCTTAGACCCTCTAAAATGCAGAGGATTGACTATTGCAAAACTGATTAATATTTCTTGAATCTCAGCATAGATCTCCGAATAAAAAAACCTCATGACTGACTAACTTAATAAAATTGAATTCTAAGTCCTTTTCCCCGTCTTTCCACAGTCCTCTTACTCCCAGTTACTGGCAGCTACATGCCTTACAAAGCTTGTATCACGCACAAACAACCCTCTACCATTGGAGCAACGCATAGATATTCGTAAGTAGAGAATTGATCTGTTTTCAAGAAATTAGTTTGTTTAGTGATGTGCTTAGTAATAGTTAAATTTATGGTGCTTGTTTGATAATGTTCTGGAATTGGTAAGCATACAAAATATGTAGAATCCAGGTTCCCCCCTCCCCCCCAGAATTTGGGGCTTTTGAAAGTAAAGAGGATCTTATATAATTATTTCTAGATAAAGTCTTAAGTCATCCCTTTTGTTGTCAAGAGGTTTCTTTCGTTCAGTCCTTACTGCCATTAATAACTAAGAAAAATGTTGTTAAGGAGTTTGAATTCTGTGCAGGCATGTTATTTAACTATCTAGTAGTAGATTCAAGGCTGCCGTACTCCTGGGTCTTCACTGTGACAAGTATAAAATCCTGAATTGGAAAGCCCACTAATCTTAAATTCAAAGTCCCATTTCTCAGTCACATTAAGAATTAAGGGAATACAACAGAAACAAGAATTAAGGGAGCTTAGGGGAAATAGGCTAAACTTACCATTTCTTGGATGCTTAATATATTTAAAGATGTGTGGCCTTCCCTGGCAGAGCTTTCTGTTATGCAGAGTTTTTTGTTTTGTAGGGAACTATGTGCTCAACTACCTTGCCACTCGGCCAAAGTTGGCTACTTTTGTGACACAAGCACTTATTCAGTTATATGCCAGAATCACAAAACTGGGCTGGTTTGACTGTCAGAAGGACGACTATGTCTTCAGAAATGCAATCACAGATGTCACAAGGTTCTTACAGGTATGACGTATATATGTGATGTGATGTAGTAGGAATGTGAGAAGCAACATGTATATGTTTATATAGTGATCTGCTTTTTAAAAATTACACAAAATGGAATTATTTTGTACATTCTCTTCTGTGTCTTTTTTGCCTTTAATATTCCTTGGCTTTACATGCTTACATGTCAGCACAGACAAACTCCAGTTTTTCTAATGCCTGTATACTATTCCAATCTGAAAATACCATCGCTTAATAACTAATGTCTTATAGGTGGGCATTTAGTTTGGTTCTATACTTTGACTGTTAAGTAAACACTTCAGTAAATAAGTTAAGTAAACCTAAAATACATATACACCTGCCATACTTGGAATAAGTGTGTTTGTAGGGTGAATTCCTAGCCTTGGAATTATACAGTCAAAGGGATATGTGTATTTTGGGCTTTCAAAGATATTTCCAAATTATCCTCATAAAAGGTTGTTTCCTACAACAATTAAAAGAGTGCCTGTCTCTATACCTCCACCCCGGGAACTCAGCTTTTTTATTTTTCCAATTTAATAGGTAAAAAGAATTAGTATCTCAGCATTTGAGTTATGAATGAGACAGAACAAATTTTCGTATGTTAATTTACTACTTGTTTGTTTTTTTTTTCTGTAGAACTTCCGATTTATATCTTAAAAATCTGGAGTTCTTTGTCTTTTTCTTATTGTTGTATGTGGTCTCTTTGTGAATTATGTTACACATCCACTTGTCACTTACCTTAAATGTATTTTGCCAGTTTCTCTTTGTATAATGGGTACGGTATAATGCTTATGACTATTTTTGAAATACAAAAGGTTTCAGTCTTGATGAAGTCAGATTTAGCAGTCTTCCTCTGTGGCAGTTATATTTTATGTCCTGCAAAGCAACAGTTTTAAGCTACAATTCCTCACTGCCTTATCTGGGCAGTTTTAATAGCTACACAGGACGCTGCCACGTCAAAAGCGCGGCTGTGCCGCCATTCCTGAAGTCTCGCTGCACACACCAACTCGTGCCTCACATTGTTTTTACCAGGATAGTGTGGAATACTGCGTCATTGGCGTCACTATTTTATCTCAGCTAACCAATGAAATTAATCAAGTAAGTGCTACAGCCTTCCTCATTGAAGTAAGTGCCATATTTTTTCTTAGTATTGGTGTTTTCTGCTATGTGTGAGATGATCTTTTTTGGCAGTTGTGTGCTTTTGCGGTAAGTGATTAATGCCCTTTGAAACAACAGTTCCATTGGATTTTCCTCTGTACGTGCAGCCTACCTCGTTCTTAACATCCTGGTCCCCTTCTGTCTCCAGAACAGCTCTCCTTGCTGATATTAATGTTCGTTGTGCGAGATGAGAGCAACAGGCCTAAGTCAAAGCCTTAATAAATCACTGCTTTGCTAATAAAAGAGAATGTGTTCAAAAAGGGGATCACAAAAGTGGAACCAGACCGTTTGTGTGCCACTTCTGCTAAATACATTAATATGTATTCATAACCCTTTAAAACTCAGTTCCCATGTGCTGCTATTAAAGACTTCTCTGGTGGTATTTTTGGAATGCATAAAACATTCTGCTAAATACCAAATAATTTTTTGAGTAGTCCTTCTTGTCACAGGTTACTACAGAGGAAAACACCAGTGGCTTTCTTTTGCTCTGGCTATTGTTTTTTTTAATCATTTACTTTTGTATCCAGCTAAAATTTTGTAATTATTGAACAGGCCAGTATTAATATTAGTTGTGACATCTCACCCTTCGGTCACCAGCTGTAAATTACATCGGCATCACTGTTGCTATTGCGCATATTTATGCAGACCTTTTATTAACCCTGAGAATTTTAACTGTGAGGTAGTACTGTTTTAAATGCATCAGCTTCTAGCCATTTAAACTCTGGAGTCCATACTGTGTTCTCTGTCACATGCACTCCCCACTATGGTCAGTAATTATCAAAATAATAATAGCTTGTACTCTTGAATGACTACTGTGCAGCAGACGCTGTTCTGAGCACTTTACTGATAGCAGCTAATTTTATTCTCACCGTAGTGCTGGGAGGTAGGTTCCATGGCTGTTCCATTTTCTAGGTGAGGAACCTGCAGCACACAAAGGTCAATAATTGGCCTAAGGTATCCCAGTTAGCAAGCAACAGTATCTGAATTTGAACCTGCACAGTCTTATTCCAGAGCCTGTGCTCTTAACAAATAACTTATTACTGAACCACTATTACCTTTGTAATACAAGAACACGCATTAACTGAGAACAGAGATTGTGGGGTTAATGTTCTCCTCGTCAAAGCTTGGCCCCATGAAATACACCAATGTTGATATTTTTTAAAACTCCAAAATTTTATTTGTCTTTCTTAATGGAACAGTAGAAATGTGTGTAATGTACTTAATGTGTGCAGTTATTCTCTGTATTATGATCAGCATAACCGATTATATATGGAATATGGTATATAATCTGGCAGTGCCATATTATCCAAGACATTTATGATAATACAGTGACACTGAAGCTAGAATTGGGGGATACTTTGAACCTCTGCAAAACTTAGTTTTCTGTTGTTTTTTTGGTTGTCAGATTTAAATCAGAAAGCATATTTCTGTTACCAACACTGTCTGAACTTAGAAATAAAATCAAGGGGAGGGGTGCCTGGCTGGCTCAGTCAAAGGAGCATGTGACTCTTGATCTCGGGGTCATTAGTTCGAGCCCCATGTTGGGTGTAGAGATTACTTAAATAAATAAAGCTTTAAAAAAGAAAATCAAGGGGACTCCATAACTTGATTGTCAGAAATCTTGCTGCATTCTTTAATGTGCCAACAGCAAATGCGCCCCCTCTTGGATGAATTGATTGGTATATAGAAGAGATTTAAGCTTTCAGTAGGTGGTTGGACTAAAAATTCCCTTAGTAACCTTGAAATCCCTTTATTCCACTTACTGAAGTGTCTGTGTGTCAGGAATAGAGGGCGTACTAAAGAAGTAAAAGACAGAGTTCTTAACCATAAAAACCTTTAAAGTTTGGCTGAAAAGAGGGGCGCCTGGGTGGCTCAGTCGTTGGGCGTCTGCCTTCGGCTCAGGTCGTGATCTCAGGGTCCTGGGATCGAGCCCCACGTCGGGCTCCCTGCTCGGCGGGAGGCCTGCTTCTCCCTCTCCCACTCCCCCTGCTTGTGTTCCCTCTCTCGCTGTGCCTCTCTCTGTCAAATAGATAAATAAAATCTTAAAAAAAAAAAAAAAAAAGTTGGGCTGAAAAGAGAGGAACAGAGGAAAAAGTGAGAGACTGATGCTGCCCTTCAATTAAGTGCTCACTTCTGGAATAGAGACTACATGTTGAAATAGGTTAGAGAAGGCAGAGGGTGTTATGGGCTATTGTCAGTTATCCTAAGTTCATGGCTGTCAGTTAAGAACTGCTTTGGAAATTCTGTGGCAACTTTAGTCTTGAGTGGATTGTTTACCAAGCTTTGCCACTGTCTGTTTCTGAGACTGAGCCACAATACAACATGCTAGTAATTATTAGCAGTATCTGCCAGCAATTGGTTAAATTTTACCTCCCTAAATGCAGAGGAAATTAAAACTTTACAGTGTAGATGCTCATCCCTCTTTCTGTCTTCCATCTGTAAGCTGTAGACCTATCCTGCTGTTAGCAGCTTATTGTCCTTTGCATCCTCTCATTATACGTGAGTTAACCGTGATTTAAACATTAAAAATGTATTTTTATGTAAGTTGGTTTTATTGGAAATCCTAGTTTATTTAAAGTCTATATGAAAATTTTTTTTTTGCAATTCTAAAACTTGGATTGGTTTATCTTTTTGCACAGGCCGACACCACACATCCTTTAACCAAGCACAGAAAAATAGCCTCTTCCTTCCGAGACTCATCATTATTTGATATCTTCACACTTTCCTGCAATTTACTAAAACAGGTGAGATTGTAGATTGGGTCCTGCTTCCCAGCCCCCTTTGAAAGGATGAGAATGAGTCGGGATCTGTTAGAGGTCAGTTCCATGCTGACCCCTTGAGAGTTGGTGCAGCTCTAACCATCACCGTCTCTCACATGATGCCAGTCTCCAAGATGTGGAAGAAAGTGCCACACTGACGACTGATTTTAGAGAGGGGTTAGAATTGCCTCATTTCAGAGCCGTTCCCCTAAGCAAAGCACAGTAAGTGAACACGTATCCCAAAGAATCTAGTTTACCACAAAGTTTGGGATTTTGTTGTTTGCTTTTTTTATACCCACATAAAATCTTTCTGCATGGAATAAAGGCATGTTGGCTTTATGGTGTTTGGATTCTTAGTGCTCTAAAAGCAGGTTCCAACTGCATTGTTAGCATACTGAAACAGGCCGGCTCCCCTGCCCCCTACTGAGTTACAGGCGGCACATAACTAAGCAACATCTGTAAGGAAAAGTAGATTTTGAATTTTTAAAATCCATTTAGATTTCATAACCTGAAGGGGTAGACCGTTATCCCATAAGGAAATTACCTGTTTTAAAACAGAAAGTGGGTGTTGAAGTTCATTTAGGGATGAGTTGAACTAGGAAAGAAATGCTCACCTGTGAGTCCTACCCATTTATAACAATCTCTAGGGACCTCCCCATAGAAAGTTAAATGGGGTTAGCCTCTGGCTGTTCGTTCATTTTGGGTTGTTTGTTTGTTTTGGGTTTTTGTGGGGTTTTCTGTTCTTAGTCTCATTTTCTATTATGTCATGAATTTTAGAAGCAAGTTTGGATTCTTTGTGTTGTCCCAGTTAATGATATTTAGCTTTTTCCTCAATTACCTAGTTCTATCTCAGAACTCCCAGACAGTCCTTGGGATGGGCAAGCTACCTAGCAAAAGCTATTATACCCCCTGACGGGGGAAAGCTTTTGAGAAAACTGAGGATTGACTCCTCCTGGCTGATACCATCAAAAACAATTAGCCAGCTAGTCACTGAGGTCACCAGCCCCATCTAGAAATACCTAGGATCTCATAGCAAATGGAGTAACCACCCATCCCATATTGCTTCAGAATCCCCTGTGGTCAGTATGTCTACAGCATGTAAAGAATACATGTCAAAAGGGGGATTTCTTTAAATACCAGTTCCATGTTTTTATAGTAAATAAGGAGCTAGGATTTTCATAGTGACATTAAGGTGACAGAAGTGCAGCCTCTTTTGCAGGGGAAACATCACTTTATTGAGTTGAAATACTGCCCTCCTTTTCTGGCTTAACAGCCTTCTCAGGAGTCTGGCACCAAGCTTGGAAGAGGGGAGTGATTGTTTGGGCTCATTATGTGGTGATTTTTACAGGCTTCAGGAAAGAATCTAAACTTGAATGATGAAAGTCAGCATGGCTTGCTCATGCAACTGCTCAAACTCACTCATAACTGCCTAAACTTTGATTTCATCGGCACTTCTACTGATGAGTCCTCAGATGACCTGTGCACAGTACAGATTCCCACCAGCTGGAGATCAGGTAGGAGCACTGCACCAGCAGGAACAGACTGCTGCTCAGCCCCACACCATGTCTGCGGGATGGTCTAAGGAACCCCTGGCTAGCCCTTGCTTGCTGTTAGAGAAAACTTAGAAAGTCAGCATCTGTCTTAATACAGTGAGGAAGAGGGTATTGGAGGAACCTTACAGATCCCTCAGCCTGGGAGATCTTTTTTAATTACTGGGTTACTAATGGATGTGAGTTTGACCTTCTTGCATTCATCACCTAGAGACTCCTGTGATGTTACTCATTTGAGGTCATTTCTAGGTCTAAACACAAAATCAGAGAAAAGGACTTGTGCTTATGCTTGTTTTGTGTTCTTCAGGATCAAACATCTTGCTTTGAACATAGTCCTGACTGTCTTAAGTTCTCTGAGAATCACAAGAATGAATCTGTTCCTTAGAGGAGCTGAAACCTAGTGCTTTAAGAAACAAACAAACAGGGCAAACCAAAAGCCCCTCTTAGCTTATCACTTGAAAGGAAGTAAACCCTGTGAGAAGAAAAAACAGAGGACGCGCCCCTAATACAC
Source organism: Neomonachus schauinslandi (assembly GCF_002201575.2). Classification (NCBI taxonomy): domain Eukaryota; kingdom Metazoa; phylum Chordata; class Mammalia; order Carnivora; family Phocidae; genus Neomonachus; species Neomonachus schauinslandi. Next base: position 43,524,084 of record NC_058404.1, read on the forward strand.
AGTGCTGTAGGCATGTCACTAGCAACGAGTGACGTACTCAGTAACGGCTCCTCTGTCTTTTTTCAGCGTTCTTAGATTCTTCAACTCTGCAGCTGTTTTTTGACCTGTATCATTCCATCCCTCCTTCATTTTCGCCTCTGGTGAGTCAGGACTACAGTTTCTAAAGCCTAACCTACATCTAGAAAGTAGCAATGGTGAATGAGCCTTATGCTCGTTCATTTTGTTGTACAAAATCATGCAAGTAAAGCATAGAAATGCTAGGGTTAGTTATCTAGCCTTTTGTGGTAAAACGTGTGGCCTAAATGTTCTCGCAATAAAGTCTTAACTTAATTCTCTTTAAATTATTCCTCTCTAATGACAAATTGCTGCAAATGTCAAGCTCTTCTGGTCTCATCTTGAATCTGACTTTATACTGGACCTCAAACAGCCTCAGGCTAGAGTTGGGGGGTGGGGCGGGTTGGGGATTCAGCTTGTATTGTCTAATTGAAGATTATCCTGCCCAAGAAAATTTTAGAAAAATCCTTCAGGCACATGTTACATAAGTGATAAATGGAAGCTGTAAGGGGAAGGCAAATTTGTATACTTTCCTGGATAACATTAGAGAACTCTTGGAAATGATGCATTTCTCCTTTAAAGCAGTAATTACCCTCCTCAAATCTCAAAATTCATCCAGGTCCTGAAAGACATTGGCCTAGTATTTCAGACTGTTTGGTGTAAAATGCTACCATACAAAACACACAGATAAGACAGTAAAGTAATGGGTGTTTTACATAGTTTTCTACAGTAGGCTATTTTCCTGGTTATTATGGTACTTTTCCAAATGTAGATCTTAGCTTTAGTAGAAACGTGAATTCAGTGGTTTGTATCGTTAAGTTTACTTCAGGAAAAGGTAGCTCACTCAAGAGAGATAGTTCATAAAAGGACTCTTAGTAAAGATGTGGGCAACACTAAGGGAATCCAACAAGGTGAGGTGAGGTACACCCTCTAGAGGGTGCAATAGTGGGAAGCCCCAGGGGGCACAGGGGAAACCCTGGAAAGAGCTAAAACTGTGTCTTAGGGGAGGGCTGGGCAGCACAGGGAGAGGGACACTGCCAGTCATGGCCCAGCCAGGGGTCCAGAGGGGGTGCCTCTTTTCTTCCTGCCCTTAATCTCCTTCTAGTACTATCCAGTGGTTGAATCCTACTAGAGGCAAGAGGGCAGCGGAGCTCTGGCTGTTGGTGGACAGAAGTCAGCCTCCCAGGGAACAGAGCATGTGGAGAAGGATAGAAGACAGATATGGAGAGGCAAACAGTATAAATATCTAGCACGGTGGGGAAAGAGTAAAATGTTTTCAGTGTAAAGCCTATTCTTTTCAGGACACAGATCTAACTTGGTTATTTCATTATGGCAAAGCCTGATTAGCCAAAAGTCTTCTATTTATTTATTTATTTGACAGAGAAAGAGATAGCGAGAGCAGGAACACAAGCAGGGAGAGTGGGAGAGGGACAAGCAGGCTTCCTGCTGAGCAGGGAGCCTGATGTGGGACTCAATCCCAGGACCCTAGGATCATGACCTGAGCCGAAGGCAGACGCTTAATGACTGAGCCACCCAGGTGCCCATGATTAGCCAAAAGTCTTAATGAAACAGCGAAAACTAAATCTAAACTAAAACTAATAAAACAGAGAAAACTAGATCTTTCTATATCATGATAACTTCCCACTATTGCACCCCCTAGAGGGTGTACCTCACCTCACCTTGTTGGATTCCCTTAGTGTTGCCCACATCTTTACTAAGAGTCCTTTTATGAACTATCTCTCTTGAGTGAGCTACCTTTTCCTGAAGTAAACTTAATGATACAAACAGAAAACTAAATCTTTACTTAACCTACGAATTGTATGGTATTTCCAAGCCTTAAGTATATGACTTAACAAGAATCAAAGAAGCCATTGGGTGGTCAAAGAATAATACCTAAATGAATTTCCACACTGTGAATTTAACTAGTTGTTATGGTAACTTGGATTTAATGATCTTTTTTTTTCTTTTAATAAAGCTGTTTCCAGTATCCTCAGCTGCACTCTCCTTGATCTTTCTATATCGTGATAATAGTAGCAGAAGTTGAAAGAACAGAGTTAACAGCATATGTAAAGAAGAATGTTCTAGGAGGGGAAGGAGGGAAAAGATAGTATGGAGGAGCCATATCATCTTTTTAATCGGTTGTGTTTGGTTGTGCCTGCTTTTAGGTATTATCCTGTTTAGTACAGATTGCCTCAGTAAGAAGATCCCTGTTTAACAATGCAGAGAGGGCCAAGTTTCTCTCACATCTTGTTGATGGTGTTAAACGAATACTGGAAAACCCACAGGTAAGATTTTTGAGAATTTATTGTTTGAATACATATTTAAATATATGTTGTGTGTGTGTGTGTGTGTGTGAGATTAGTATGTGCCTCTCTGTTGAGTCAGAAGGAAATCCATCTAGAGGCCACACTTAGCAGAAATCCTAGAGAACAGTTCAGTGTGTCATTCTCAGAAGATTTAAGTGAGTCTGTATCTGTAGACAGATTCTTTTTTCTTTTTTTTTTTTTAAGATTTTATTTTTTTGTCAGAGAGAGCACAAGCAGGAGGGGAGCGGCAGGCAGAGGAAGAAGCAGGCTCCCTGCTGAGCAAGGAGCCCAATGCGGGACTCAATCCCAGGACCCTGGGATCATGACCTGAGCTGAAGGCAGACGCTTAACTGCCTGGGCCACCCAGATGTCCTGTAGGCAGGTTCTTTTTTTTTTTTTTTTTTTTGTAGGCAGATTCTTGAGAGTTTACCCAAATGAGTTTGTATCCTCCAGCGTCAGGAATGCAAGAGTTAGGGAAAAGGATCACTTTGACACAGGAAAATAAGGAGAGGGCGCTAGTCATTTTCCCCCCAAGAAATTAAGGATCTAGAGTTTGGTTTTTGTTTCTGTTTTCCTTTTTTTTTTTTCTTTTTTTTTTAATATACATTATTTACCCAAGTGTGTAGGCCTGCTTTTAGGTGGGAAGGGAGATATTGCCCATTTAGTATTCGATCCATAACTCGATTGCCCTTTTTGTGTTTTTCAGTCTCAGAGATTCAGCCAACACCTACTTTTTTTTAAAGTACCACTTCTCTACACTAGGAAGTACCAAACAAGCATTTCATTTTTAAATATGCTCAGTTCTGGGGGCGCCTGGGTGGCTCAGTTGTTAAGCATCTGCCTTTGGCTCAGGTCATGATCCCAGGGTCCTGGGATCGAGCTCCACATCGGGCTCCCTGCTCAGCGGGAAGCCTGCTTCTCCCTCTCCCTCTCCCCCTGCTTGTGTTCCCTCTCTCACTGTGTCTCTCTGTCAAATAAATAAGTAAAATCTTAAAAAAAAAAAAAAAAAAGCTCAGTTCTGTCCCTCTTTTTAATAATTCCTTTTTTTTTAACTAAAGTACAGTTGACTCAGAATGTACGTTAGTTTCAGATGTAGAACATAGTGAAACAACTCTCTACATTGTTATGCTCACCACACAGCACTATTATATTCCCTGTGCTGTACCTTTCATCCCCAGGACGTCTTCACTCCATAACTGGAAGCCTGTGCCTCCCACTCCCCTTGGTCCATTTTTAGCCATCCCCCCATTGCCTCCCCTCTGGCTACCCTCGGTTTGTTCTCTGTATTTATGGGTCTGTCCCTGCTTTTTTTGTTTGTTCATTTGTTTTATTTTTTAGATTCCACATATAAGTGAAATCCTGTGGTATTTGTCTTTGTCTGATTTAGTTCACTTAGTATAATACCACCTAGGTTCATCCACTTTGTCACAAATGGCAAGATCATAGTTATTTTTATGGTGGGGTAATATAATACATTGTATATGTATGTGTTCTGTATACACATATATGGAACATATATAGATATATAAACCACTTCTTTATCCATTCATCTATCAATGGAACTTAGGTTGCTTCCATATCTTGGTTATTGTAAATAATGCCGCAGTACACATAGGGTTTCATATATCTTTTCAGATTAGTGTTTTTGTTTTCTTTGAGTAGTTACCCAGTAGTGAAATTACTGGATCATATGGTAGTTCTATTTTTAATTTTTTGAGGAACCTCCACACTGTCGTCCACAGTGGCTGCACCATTTTGCATTCCCACCAGCAGTGCACGAGGGTTCCTTTTTCTCCACATCCTCACCAACACTTGTTCTTTCTTGTCTTACTAATCTAGGAATTAAATTGTTACAGCAATAATGATATATTGTAAATAAACATTTGTGTAACTTTGCCACTGAAGTATAGTCTTATTTAATGATAAATTTGACAGATGGAAAAATGAAAATTTCATGATCTCTGATTAGTGGGAAGCAAACAGACCAGCCACATCTTCGATTGTACCCCTTTTCCGTTATTAATCCGCTTTACAACTTTAGGCAAGTAATGTGATCCTTCTGAGCTTCCATTTCAGACTTTGAATTGAGGCTAATAATTTCATCTCACAGGATGATTGTTACGAACAGATGAGATAATAGATGTGACCATCTCTTTTAAAAGTGACTTTGTAAAAAATTGTTTTTAAATATTCTACAGATGTATCATTCTAAGTGAGGACCTGTAGCTGAGAAGTTAAAGTAGATTCTCCCCTCCCCTTATGCCATCCCCAGTGTCATTCTGGAAGTATAGTGCATCACATGTTACATTTTATTTTCCTTCTGTGCTGTCACCAGAGTTTATCAGACCCAAACAATTACCATGAGTTTTGCAGACTACTGGCCCGATTGAAGAGTAACTATCAACTGGGAGAATTAGTAAAGGTGGAAAACTACCCTGAGGTCATCCGATTGATAGCTAACTTCACAGTGACCAGCCTACAGGTTTGTCTTTGCTTGTCTTTCTCTTTCCTACACATTGGAACCTCTTCTCTTGCTCATTGATTTTAAAGTTAAAAGAATACGGGCATACCTCATTTTAATGCACTTCACACATACTGCGTTTTTTACAAGTTGAATGTTTATGGCAGCCCTGCATTGAGCAAGTGTATCGGTGCCATTTTTCCAACAGCACTTGCTCACTTCATGTCTCTGTTGCATTTTGTTAATTCTCGCAATATTTCAGACTTTCTCATATTTGTTATGGTGATCTGTGATCAGTGATTATGACCCTGAAAGCTCAGGTGATGGTTAGCACTTTTAGCACTGAAGTATTTTTTAGTTAAGGTATGTACGTTGTTTTTTGAGACAATGCTGTTGCACACTTATTATAGTGTAGTGTAAAACAGCCTTCTTATGTGCACTGAGAAACCAAAACACTCATTTGACTCGCTTTATTGCAGTGGTCAGGAATCAAACCCGTAGTAATATCTCCAAGGTGTACTGTATTCCCTTCTCCACCCACCCCCGCCAACCCCCCGGCAAAAGTGAGTATCAGTATAGGCGAACCCTGCAGAGTAGTTACTGCAACCTGCTCATTTGCCTTACATAAGTGCAAGGAGTTTGGTTAGAGGAACATGTGGGAATTGCAAGGATAATATTTAGATTATCACTCTGAAAAAGGCAAGATTGGAATGGAGTGAGAAGAGTCAAGAGAGAGAGCTAGTGACCTCTCTTTCTTAGTCATGTAATATAGGACAGTGGTTCTCAAATTTCATGGCTTGCATCAGAATCATCTGGGGAGTTTGAAAAATACAGGTGCTTGTGTTTTACCCCCATAATTTCTGCTTCACTAGATCCAGGGTGGAGCCTTGGTGTCTCTAGGTCCAACAAGTTCTCCAGGTGATTCTCATGGATACTAATGTTTGAGAACCATTTACACAAGGCTTTCTTTGTGGGAAGGCTTACACAACCAGCGTAGAACAGCTCTTTTTATTAGATGCTTAATCTCTGAAATAATAATAAGCACATTGGATGGATGAGTTGTCATGCACAGAACAAAGCTCATAAACACTTATCCTTTTTTTTTTTTAAGCCTTTTTCCTTTGTGTGAAGTGTACAAAAAATGAGAAATGTGCCTCCTGCTCTTTTGGTTTTCCTTAGCACTGGGAATTTGCCCCAAATAGTGTGCACTATCTCCTGAGCCTATGGCAGCGGCTGGCAGCCTCTGTGCCATACGTGAAAGCCACAGAGCCCCACATGCTGGAAACTTATACTCCTGAGGTCACCAAAGCCTATATCACATCCCGTTTGGAATCTGTGCACATCATCCTGAGGTAAGGAAACTGGGACAGCTACCTGGTGTCAGACTTGCCAGAGGTCAGACACCCAGTTGGCAAAAGCGCACTTGACTTGGGCCTCCTTGGAGGTGACGCCGTTAATGGCCGTTTCCTCACGTCAGCCCCGAATAGCAGGTGGAGCATAAAATCTGAGCGAACAGGCTTTCTCTGCAACATCCTCATTCATGTCCCCGTTTTCTGCCCTCCTTAGCCATCTCTTTGAAATCAAGGTATATTCTGTTTGCCCTTGCTGATGATTCCTTTTCAACATGACAGGAACATTTATAACCAATAGATGATAAGAATTATATGTAAGTTATAGGTGGTTTAGTTTCCTGAAAAAGAAGTGGATAAATAAGATGACACAGTCCAGAGATTACTAGCAGAGGTAGAATCCTGGGCAGCTGATTGCCGATCGCATTACAAGAATGCATGGTTTCTGTCTACCTTGACTGTTAACTGGACCAGAAATCTATAGCTAAAGAAATGTTAGATCCTTTCAGAAATGACTTATATAAAATGAAGTTATTCTTTGTTTAGGGACCTGTCTTTTAGGGGAATTGACTTGGACTCTGAAGGTCTGGGTTTTGTTGTTTTGTTTTTTTTTAAATCAGATCTTAATTGGCATTTAATTGTCATAAGAGTTATAGGCTCAAATGTTAATGACTTGAATCCTTTCAAAATGCAAGTATTTGTGAAGTCCACTGGAAAGCATTGTTCTATCAGCTACATAATTTCTGTTCTTAAGGATTCAGGTGGTTTCAGTGAGGCATTGTTGAGGAGTGGTTACAGGTGTGGGCTTTGGGCCCGGATAGCCAGTTAATAGCTGTGTGCTCTTGGGCAAGGTTATTAAAAGGATTAAATTACTATGTTCTGGCCCAGTGTGTGGACCATAGTACACACACAACTGTGAACTCCAGTAATGGTCGTGGTGGTGCAGCTGTTGGGTTGTCACACTGTGATATAGCAATAGACGAAGAGCTCAGAGTATGACACATTCCTAGCTCTAGGAGCCGATAGATAAGGTAGGACCTGGTGTAGATCCATGGTGCCTCATCTGCGAGTCTGAAATGCGAGACATGAAAACTAAATTTTCTCTTAAGTTTGGAATCAAAACTCATTTGGTGGCAAAATTTTACATGTGCTAATATGAGACCATTTAGAGCCTTTTTTAAAACTTCTGCTTTGTATGATCATTCCTGATGGTTATATATTTTGCTACAGAAATATTGAAGTTGATACACCAGAGAGTTCATTGAGGGTTCGTATCATGTGGTAGAAGCATCATATTGCCTCTTTAAAATCTGAAGATCTCTGAATTCCAAAACATATCTGGCCACCATCACCCCACACAAGGACAGGATATTTGTAGTCCCAAAGCTTATTAGAGTTAAGAACAGCAAGAGACTAAGAACCAGGAGCTCCTGGGGTGAGAAGCATAGGACTGAGAGGGTCGAGGCAGACTAATGTTAAGGGAGCAGGAATTCAGATTAGAAGGCTGGACACCAACTCACAGAGTGTATCTAAAGAAGACGGACGTTAGGGTGAGGACCCCCATCTTCCCACTTCTGATATTCCTTTCTTGGTAAAAGGTAGTGTTAGGCTGTGGGCCTCTGCCATTGGAAACGGTGGCTAAATGCAGAAGAACGAGAGCTGTTGTGGTGAAGTCAATGGCATATTTTAAGAGAGCGCCTTCCTTCCTCCCTTGGGAGCAGGGATGGCCTGGAAGACCCCCTGGAGGATACCGGCCTGGTGCAGCAGCAGCTGGACCAGCTGTCTACCATCGGGCGTTGTGAGTACGAGAAGACATGCGCACTCCTCGTGCAGTTGTTTGACCAGTCTGCCCAGTCCTATCAGGAGCTGCTGCAGAGTGCCAGCGCCAGCCCGATGGATATCGCGGTGCAGGAAGGTGAGTGGACAGTGCTGAGGCCTGAAAGGCGGGGCTGTCCGCACCCCTTCACTCACTGCCACCTCTCTTTCCTACCTGCCCTCCAAAAGGACTCTTCCATCATCCATCGCCTCCATCTACACAAAAGAATATTATGAATAAATGCCACAGGGCTAGGGAAGAGTAACTGAAATCGTGTCTACATGGATGTGTTTAACTTCAAGAAAGTACTGGACTCTAAAAATAATGATCTTGTCTGATAGGGGACCATTGGTTATCTAATGAATTTCCCCCTCGGCATCACCCTTACCAGAGCAGGGTGATAGCTATACTTGGTAAGAAAAGTTAGACCTCATGGCTTTACCATAGTGTTCTTAAGATGACAGAAGCTCCTAGTAAGAAACGCACCTCACTGTGAGGAAATTTCTTCAATGAAATGACCACTGGAGAGGACACTAATAGGTCTTCTTCCTGTTGCAGGAAGGCTGACGTGGCTGGTTTACATCATCGGCGCAGTGATCGGTGGCCGGGTTTCTTTTGCCAGCACTGATGAGCAAGATGCTATGGATGGCGAGCTCGTCTGTCGGTAGGTGCTCTCACAGAGGCTTTTCATTTCATTGCTTTGACCGCCACCTGTTTGGGTCCCAACATCACAGGAACTTGGCATGCTTCTATGCTTTCCTCCCCGTTTATAGAATATAATCTCATTAAGCTGATTGCCCATGAAAATGAAGGACTGTTACAGGTCCAACTTCAGACATTTTATAAATACAGCAAAAATTCTACCTACAGTCTTTACTGAGAAAACACTTGCAGTAATTCAGCAAGGAAATGATGGATACAGAATTAGGAAAACCAGAGTAGGGAGTAGCTTTTAGTCTTAAGGACAGTATCTCAGAGTTAATGAAATGTAGACTGCTTTTGCCATAGCAGAGTAAGACTAAGAGGAAAATATTGTTCTTCAGATATCCTCAAATATGAAATTAAAGAGTTTCTACAGCCTTTCAAATCTCTTGACATTTCAAATCTCTTGACATTTCAAATCTCTTTTCCACCTAGAGGATTTCAAGTTATTATTTTATATCTATGTAATTCTCATCCATCTTTCTAAAAACCTATAAATGAACATTTAACAATTTCTAAAAATTCACCTAACATAGAAATAAAAAGGCAGGATCTTGGGGGTCCCTGGGTGGCTCAGTTGGGCGTCTGCTTTCAGCTCAGGTCATAATCTTGGGGTTCTGGGATCCAGCCCCGCATCAGGCTCCCTGCTCAGTGGGAGTCTGCTTCTCCCTCTCCCTCTGCCTTTCCCCCCGACTTGTGTTCTCTCTCTCTCTCTCTCTCTCTCTCTCTCTCGCAAATGAAATCATTTAAAAAATAAACAGGTGCGCCTGGGTGCCTCAGTCAGTAAGCGTCTGCTTTCAGCTCAGGTCATGATCCCAGGGTCCTGGGATCGAGCCCCATATCGGGCTCCCTGCCCGGCGGGAAGCCTCCTTCTCCCTCTCCTACTCCCCCTGCTTGTGTTCCCTCTCTCGCTGTGTTTCTCACTCTCTCTGTCAAATAAATCTTTAAAAAATAAAAATAAAATAAAAAGGCAGGATTTTTTAATACTCTGCCACAGAGATTCTCAAACCTTTTCATCAGGACCATTCACCCTCTTAAAAAGTATTGAGGATCTCAAAGAGTTTCTGTTTATAAGACTAGCTATCAATATTTATTGTATTAAAAAATAAAACTGGGCCTTCTGGCTGGCTCAGCCAGTGGAGCATGAAACTCTTGATCTCGGTGTAGTGAGTTCGAGCCCCATATTGGGTGGAGAGATGACTTAAAAATAAAATCTTTTGTAAAAAAATTTAAAAACTGAGAAAATTTAAATTTATTCCCTTAAAAATAACAATAAGCCCCATTACATGTCAGCATAAGTCATGTTTTTTTAAAATATTTTTCAAAAAAATTAATGAGAAAAGTGGCTTTGTTTTAATGTCTGGCCCAGGAGTCAGCTGGATTCTCTTACCCGCATCTGCATCCAGTCTGTCATGGTGTCACATGTCCAGTAGCCCCTGGACAACCCACTGTACCCTCTCCTGTCAGAATGCAAGTAGAAGGGCAGATCATGTTTCAGGATGGTGTGCGAACAGACTGCAACCTTGGGGAAATGCCACCCTGAAGGGTTCTGAACTTTCAGATGCTCTCCTTAGAGATAAAAACATTTTAACATGATGCCTTAGAATAGATTGGTTCCTAGACATTTCAGTCCATAATTCTTATTCTGAAAATCCCCATTTTTCTCTTATCAGATGCCCATCTGCCCTTAGGTGCCTTAATCCTGACAAAAGTCTCCATGGCATGTCACACTGGCATTTTTTGAAGAGTTGAGCAAAGATTTGATAAGAATGAAAGCTAATAAGCTTTCTGATTTCAGCAGCCTGGTGTGATCTGTGTGTGTGACATAAATTGAATTTAGAGAATGTCTTGTATCCTGGTTCTCACACTGAGCATTACAACATCATGCCTGAGTCTAATTCACTCATGATACGTCAAAATGATAGTTTACCTGTTCTCACATCATCAGAATAACAAATGACTCACTTGTAATAGCATTTTATTCATTCAATATTTACACACTTTCATTCCAGTATGCTTTCTTTTGCGGGGGGGGGAAGGTGCAGGGAAGAGGTAAAGGGATGAAGTCACGGGTAGCATATCTGCTCTTGGTCTCTGGAACTTTTATCTGCCCATGGACATTGCCCTTCATGTGTCCATTCCCTTCATGGCTCTGTGAGAAAAAAGATTGAGAACCACGGGCTTAGTCCAGTCTCCTTCATTTTATAGATGAGGAACTGGGACTTAGAAAATAAATTGCTTTACTTATGGTCTCACATAAGTTTCAAGGAAGACCATTACCCCAGTGCCAGTGTTTTCTTTTGTTTTGTTTTCCCACTATTTTTAAGCCAATTACTAGTTCTGCCTTAGTCTATAGTCTTGGTGGACTGAACTTTTAAACATCCAACCATCATTCATACTCATTCTTCAGCTGTGGTTCCTGTGGGGCAGAAATGGAGAATTCTGTTCTCTCAGCAGAGCATTGAGCCTGCAGAGAATGCCTTTCAGATAGGATGGGTAAGGAGAGGAGATACATAGGACTATTTGAGGGTAGGTTGGATTTTCTAGAGTGACCAGGATATCCTGCTGTTGAGAGAATCATTGCTCTTCTTCCTCTAGGGTGCTCCAGCTGATGAACCTAACAGATTCTCGCCTGGCTCAAGCGGGTAATGAGAAGCTAGAATTGGCCATGCTGAGCTTTTTTGAACAGTTTCGTAAGATCTACATTGGGGACCAGGTGCAAAAATCCTCTAAGGTAACAGGATCTCAATTGGCTCCACTTGGTTCTCACTTACGTAATTACTGACTGAGAAACATCTGATAGCAGTTCAGACACAGATTTTAGTATTAGGATGGTCCAAATGTCTCTTCTTCATCTGTAGAATTTTGAGAGATTCATTAAAAAATTGGGTCCATTTCTGTAGTGTTCCACGGGCTTAACAGATGGCCAGTCAGAACATCTGTTGGTTTCAACATTGGCAATTCTCAGTCTCTGTACATGAGTTGATGTTCAGAACAGCAGAACGTTTTGACAGTCTTTGTAATCTCAGGGTTGAAGGGGACTGATAAGATAGCTCAGCATCTTTCCAGTATCAAGTAATACTTAGAAACTAGCTTATTATCCCTTCAACAAAGACCTCCCCTACACTTTTGTCCATTTTCTTCCACATCTTACCCCTGAATAAGGACAAAAACAGTGTTGGGATGTGATTTTTCTAATCCATATTTTCTGATTACTTTCTCTTCCCTTAACACAACACCAGCTGTACCGCCGACTCTCAGAAGTTCTGGGCTTGAATGATGAGACTATGGTCCTAAGTGTCTTCATAGGAAAAATGTAAGTGTTTGGCTTGCCATCAGCAAGAGTCCCTTGCAATCCTGTTGCAACTGTAAAATGTGATCTTGGCATTATGCTGCCAGTGCCTTGGTATTCCAGCATTGATCGTTTGCGTCAGAAAATTGTGCATTTGAGTGTGTGACAAGCTGTGCTTAGAGATATGGCCCGGCCCCAGAGCATTCCAGGCTTGTACAGGCAAGGATTTAATTTGTTCATGTGGAATCTCATCTCTAGCTTCTGGAATCACCGGTGAAACCCTGTCATGGCATTAGCAAAATGGACATCTCTGCCCCAGTGATTGGTTCTCAGCCTCTCACCCAATCACCCTACTGCCAAGGATGCCCAGAGTGGGCATTCACTTTCTGGTGCTGATTTCCACTAGGTGTGCCCCCCCTCAAGGAGGAGAGCCCCACTTTAAAACAGGCTTTTCCTCTCAAGAAGCATCCACACCCTTTGAGAGTCTTGAATCTGCAAAATTGAGTGCTATTTGAACTGTCTTCAAAGTTGGAGCTCCTAATTGGCCCTTTTTCGTTTGTTTTGTTTTTGTTTTTGTTTTTTAAGTTATGCCCCTTTGTTCACATTTTCCCCTTTTTAGGAGCTCAGTATCTCAAAGCACACACTAGGAGCCAAATATTTTACCCAGGGCTGTGTGCAAAGTGACATTTTGCCCCCTTCTAGCCATCTCAATCCTAAACACTCATATCCATGAGCTGGTTAATAATTTAAGATGCAAAAAACAAAGGGGGTCTAAAGGACTCTGCCAGCCAAGAACCCGGAAGCAAGGGCTACTAGAATTCTGCAGCTGACAGTGGATGGTGCAGGTGCAGAATTGCATACGTCTGCATGTTATCACTGCCGCAGAAATCTCTTACCCTTGCTGCAGAAATCAGCCCTGGAGTGCCCCAGAATTCCAAGGGCCTGGGTATGGGCCAGTGTAGCTTTGGAACCAAGTAGTGAAGATTATCTGAAGGATAATTTTTCTAGTCAACCAAATGTAAGTACGGAGATTTTATACCCATTTTTTGTGGTTGTGATGTCTGTGAATTGGTGATGCAGATGTGTGGTGACTCTTGATGGATGATTTTCTTCTTCTCCCAGCCCTCAAGGAAACCAGGCAAATCAAAAGTGTCTTCTGCTTTTTTTTTCTTTTTGTCCTCCAGCATCACCAACCTGAAGTACTGGGGCCGCTGTGAACCGATCACCTCCAAGACACTACAGCTTCTCAATGACCTCTCCATTGGATATCCTTTTCTAAGTCAGCTTCTGTGCACAGCAGGAACTGTGGCTTGCCATGTTCTTAGAAATCATGACCTCCTGCTGTTTTCACTTTCATTTAGTTTTATATGTGCTCAAGTATCCTCCATTCTCCTAGGAGCCAAAGGCAGTACCCACACCGAATCCAGGGATAATTGCAGACTCCAAATATGAGCCATCCCACAAACCATTTCTACAGATTTATCCCTGGTTATCTCTAAGATCCAGAAATGCCCAGCAGATCTGTCCAATCAGTATATACTCTGTAGCCAATATTTTTACATCCTCAGTGATACAGAGTCCATCTTGATTGTTTGTCAGCCTTTTGGTAGAAGCAGCCTGATTACAAGCTCTGCAAGAAAAGTAGTGGCTATACTCCCTCTTGACTTGACTTGGACCAAGTCTGCTATAAAGTTTGAATTGCTCTGAGACAGCCTTCCACAACCAGGGGTCTGCAGGAGACTAAACCCTATAAAAATGAGTGACTTTTTTTCTCAGTTATCCCAGAGATTGTACATAGCTAGTACCATTCTAAATGCATAGGAGAGAACTTAATTCACCACACACAGTTGATGCCTCAGGCAGGGAATTAGGGCTTAATTCACTCTTAGAAGCCCCAGTGAGAAAAGCTACCCTAGGATATTCATGATTCTTGGGGGAAACTGCTGGGTTTTATCTCTTCTCTTACAGATATGAGTTTGGTATGGGTATTCTGTCATTGATCCGTTAAATACTGCTTAGTAGAGAACACATCTTTTTTCCATTTGGCAGGTGTCATTTTCAAGTGTCTAAGGAAAATAAGATAATCTGGGTATGGAACTCATAGTCAGGAAAGAAACTGTACTTCTTTATCCTAGAAAGCTGCATTCTGCATTAAAGATTCCTCATTTGTACACACTTTCCTTGACCTTCTTTCTTTGTCTTCACATACAGTAGTGTAAGGAAACTAGTGAAGCTTAGTGCGGTACAGTTCATGCTGAACAATCACACGGTGAGTGATTTAGCACCTCTTCCTGGTTCTCTCCAGCCAGCCACACACACACTTCCTCAGCCATATAAAGGGGGTGTTTTCATTTGAGGTCCATAGTGCCCCCCAAGCCAGAGACTGCTCCCTGACTCCCTTCACACTGCCAGATCACACTTAACTGGCATCTGAGCTGCTCTTCAGGAGCCAGATGATCTGAGTTGTGATGATGGTGCTTACTATTATTCATACGAAGATAAATTAGTTGTAGACAACAACAATAATCCAAAAAAAATTTTTTAATCCCCCTCATACTCTTAAGAAGACGATATAGCCATTAGCTTGAAAAGGCTCCATAATTCTGAAATTCCTGGCTTGCCTTCTGCCTGTGACCCATGTCTTTATCTTTTTAACTTGTCTTCTTTTTTTCAATAGAGCGAGCACTTTTCATTTCTGGGTATTAACAATCAGTCCAATCTGACAGACATGCGGTGTCGGACTACCTTCTACACAGCACTTGGGCGTCTCCTCATGGTGGATTTAGGTACTGCAATAAATCCTAGAGGCTCGTGCAGTAGTCTGGCACTGTGCTAAATTCTTACTTGAGCATAGAAAACTGGATGTTGGGGAGGTCTTTCCTGTTGTTTCAATAGTAAGAGAACTGTCTGAAATAACAGTCTGATTGCACCAAGAATACACCATGCTGTCACGGTCCCTGTAACTGGAAGAGAAGAACAGTATGTGCCAGAAGTTTCATCTGATGTGCAGTGGTTTTAAAACCTATTCATATTTCTCCTCTGAAAGTTAAGAGAATTGAGAGTCCTAAATGCATCTTGTTGGCCAGATAACCCCTCCACCCCAAATGAAGGCGCAACCCACCTAAGACCATCAACAGAACCTTCCATGCCCCAGTTCACTAGCACATGTGAACCCGCAGGGCTGAAGAACCTTTCTAGCTCTGTTGTGATATTAGCAGTTTTGGGTCAACTAATGACTGAAATTCAATGCTGTCATCCTCATTTTGAGCTGTTTATGTTTAATCCTACTACATAACATTAAAAACCTAGCTTTATGGAAGATTAGTGAAAAAAGAAGTGTGAAGAGAGCCTCCACAAGCACCTGATTCAAGTATGAGTCTCATCAGGTTCTCATACACCAGACTCAGTCCTTTCTCAGCTGACTGTTAGCTCTCACTTAAAAAGTAAATAAAAACATAGTATCTTGTACACATACAAACCTCTGGTATTGTGGCTCAGTGTCGGAAAAAAAATGTGGACGTCCCTGGACTGGATGATTTCTGCCTCTTCTAGTTTAAAAATGATCTATTTACATTTCATTCTGAAATTACTACTAATACCTGTGGGGATTAAAGGGGCCCACTTGAATTATCCTTGGGTCTGCTCACCTTTCAAACCATCTTATTTTCCTTGCATACACAGCTTTGAGTTTTTTATATTGGAGTCACAGCCTGGGTTGTTTCCCTTACAGGAGAGGATGAAGATCAGTACGAGCAGTTCATGCTGCCGCTCACAGCAGCGTTTGAGGCTGTGGCCCAGATGTTTAGCACTAACAGTTTCAACGAGCAAGAGGCAAAGGTGAGTCCTTCACCCACTGGCCAGCTTCTGCTTTCTGGCAACCCGACAGAGCCTAGATTAGCTAGCGCTGCAGAAAATAGTGCTCATCCATACATTTTCCACTGATTTCACTTTTTAGGTAATCTCTTGGACTCCTGGGATTTTGAAATAGAAGAACCAGTAGAGACATACAAAGTCTTATTTTTATGCCGAAGTGTGTTCTTAAGCAGCACTTAGGAGTTTTTGTCTACATTTTCAAATGTGGTAGCATAAAGTTGTATATTTCTCTATTACCTTTTTAATCTGTGTTGTATCTTCAGTTATGTTCCCCTTTCATTTTTAATACTGCTTATTAGTGTTTTCTCTCTTTTGATCTAGATCAGTCCTGCCAGAGATGTGTTTATTAGTCTTGGCAAAAATAAGTTGGTTTTTTTTTTGGCTTTATTTAAACTCTGTTTTCTGTGTTTTCTATTCTATTTCTACTCTTTATTTTCATGTATTTTCCTTGGGGTTTCTCCGTTGTTCTAACTTCTTTTCAGCCCTCCTTCTTTCCTGATGTAATCATTTAAAACTATAAATGTCCCTCTAGGTATATTATTCCACACATTGGTTTTGGGTGTTTTTTGTTTTTGTTTTTTTAATTGTAAAAAAAAAAAAAACGTAACGTAAAATTTACCAGCTTGACCATTTTTAGGTGTACAGTTGAATAGCATTAAGTATACTAACATTGTTAATGCTCTAAGTCTTCAGAGTCTATAGTTTTTATATGTAACGTTTTCATTATCATTCAGTTTTTTGTATTATCTGATTTCCATTAAGATTCCTTCTTTGACAGGAGTCATTTAGAAGGCTTTGTGAATTTCCATATATATGGAATTTTAAAGTTACTTTTAGTTATTGATTTCTGGCTCTCAGAATTATCATTTCTTGATTTTTGCTCTCTTCATCTTCACACACACCTGCTTTCCTTATCTGTAGGTCTCTGCACCAAAACCAGAAGACACTAGGCTATTAATATTTGTAGGACTTTATTGCAGTGTTCATAATGACACTGAGGCTGAATTACAATCACCAGATACCAGGAGTATTGCCCCCAAAATGCCAGGCTTTACCTAATATTCTAAAATTCTGTTTTCATCATTAGAAAGCCTCTTAGTTTTCTGTCTCCAAGTCATCAGGGAAGTCAGAGAGCAACACTACTTTGTCCAGCTCTCTCTCTTCTCTTTATACCAGTGTCTTGAGTTAGATACCATTCAAAGCTGAGGTTAGTGTGGAGCATGGCAGTAACTTGAGCTAGAGTACCAGCCAATACCAAGGTTAACTGAGGGATATCAGTGAATAGCCGCCCTTTTCATCACTTTAGTTCCATACAAAGCAAGTAAAATTAATGAAAAGAACCATTTTGGCCATGAACTACAAGCATGATCCATGTCTTTGTTACACTTCATGTAATAAGTCTTTTAGAGTGACCATGTCTTAGACTTGGAAACAGCTTATGTATCAGTTTAGGAACAGAACTTTGCTTAAAGCAGGCTGTTACGTTAGCAGAAGCGCAATCATTTTTGACAAGTGAATCAGGACACCCAAATGTGCCATGTCCTTGAGCCTGTTGATGACTGTTAGCTTTTCAAAGCAGTCTTATTGCTTTTCAAGGCCCGTAAGACAAGTAAAAGTTCTACTGAGAAAAAGCAGTGGATTTGGAGTCTCGATGGTATGAGTCTTAACCCTGACCCTCTTGCCACTTAGCAGCGTGACTCTGGGCATGATATCTGACCTCTCAGGCTGCGATCTCTTCTATAAAAGCGTAACTTCACAGCTCCAAGACTTGACCCATCAGTCTTATTTCCAGGCACCCCAGCCAGAGGGGCAGGTAACCTGTAGGCTTCTTTGTCTTCCTCCCAGCAGGGTCTGCATTTGATTTCCTGTGGCACCAGTGCCTTTGTAATTAGTTGTGGTACTGGACCTTTAGGATATATAGTCCTTCTGCCTCTTGTGTAAATGTTTTGGCCTTTTTTTTTCTTTTTTTCTAACTCTTCTTGAATCCAGCTTTTTTGCTTTTCTGCTTTTTACAAATATGAATTATCACATTAGTGTCTTAAAACTTTATCAACCTCTTGTTTTGCTGTGATGGACCAGGAATCATTGCTTTTTCTTAGTATATAACAAGCTTCCAAAACTAATTATCCAAGTGAAAAAGATTCCATCCTAGTATGGAAGAGATCAGTTCAGAATGTCTGGGAAGGAGTATTTGTTGAATGATAGAAGAATTTGATTACACATTTGTGACATCCCCATCAAGTAGTTATATGTTTGGTTTTTCTTCTATTTTAATGTATTTTTGCCTTCTACTACAGCGAACTCTGGTTGGTCTCGTAAGAGACCTGAGAGGGATAGCTTTCGCCTTCAATGCCAAGACCAGCTTCATGATGCTGTTTGAGTGGATGTATCCTAATACAGATGGGGAAGGCTTGCCACTGAAAGCCTTAACTGGAGTGTGGATGGGCAGTGGAGGCATCAGGGAAGGGAGAGGGGGAGGATTAGGGAGGCAACGAAGGCAAGGACTTGTGCCCAAAGACCTGCCCTGTGTCTTGTAAGCTGCCGTTCCACGGTGGCCTAATAGAGGGCTGCCTGCTCAGGTCAGAGAGACGGGGAAGTGAGTGCAGTCGTTTCCCACATTCTCTTCTGGGTCCCAGATGCAAATGCCTGTGGAAATGCTGCACATGAAGTTTGCTACAGTCAGAAAAGAGACGTTTCAATCTACTAAAATAAGACAGCTTTCCTAGGAATGAGAAAGTCTAACCTTGTTGAATTCATAACCTTGAACAAATCCTTTCAAAGCTGAGTGCCTCTGTTTCTCCAATAGTTATATAACAGAAATAGCTTATTTCCTATCATGTCATAGAAGGGAAAAGAAGATAAATTAACAATGAGATACATTATTCTCTTCAGAACAAAGTCATTATGTAAATGACAGTGCATTATTATATGCTTATTACAATTCCAGGAGCGCACAGTCACCTTAGCACCTTCGGGTTAAAAGACTGCAAGATTAGCAAGCAGAAGACAGGCAGTTGGAGAACTTTCATTTGACAGTTTGTGCTTGGCCAGTGCGGAAAGATTACTTTCAATTCTGTACCTTTCTGGATTTAGAATTCTTCCTTAGCTTTTCATGTACAGATATCCATCCTACATGCCAATTCTCCAGCGGGCAATTGAGCTCTGGTACCATGATCCAGCTTGTACCACTCCTGTGCTCAAGCTGATGGCTGAGTTAGTTCATAACAGGTAAGCCAGACGGAGATTTTCAAAGGACACAACTGCCCTTTTATATGAGAGAATTCTGGGACGATAGATTTTAGCTCGTGTTTGGTCAGATTGTGGAAGATAACATTTTACTGCTTTCAGAATTTGAAAAACGTCTCTAAAAGTTAATGTGTATATATATGTTTTGGTTTGTTTGGAAGAAGGGTGTCCCAGCCACACAAAGTCATAGCTGCTTGCAGGAAATAAGTCACTTTGGAAAGAGTCTCAAGATAACCCATTCTTGGGCGCCTGGGTGGCTCAGTTGGTTAAGCGACTGCCTTTGGCTCAGGTCATGATCCTGGAGTCCCGGGATCGAGTCCCACATCGGGCTCCCTGCTCAGCGGGGAGTCTGCTTCTCCCTCTGACCCTCCTCCCTCTCATGCTCTCTGTCTCTCATTCTCTCGGTCTCAAATAAATAAATAAAATCTTTAAAAAAAAAAAAGATAACCCATTCTTGGGACATCTGGGTGGCTCACTCGGTTAAGTATCTGCCTTTCGCTCCTCAGGTCATGGTCCCAGGGTCCTGGGATCAAGTCCTGCATCACGCTCCTTGCTCAGCGGGGGAGCCTGCTTCCCCCTCTGCCTGTAGCTCCCCCTGCTTGTGCTCGCTCTCTCCCCCTCTCTCTCTGTGACGAATAAATAAAATCTTTAAAAAAAAAAAAAAGATAACCGATTCTTACGAGAGGTGAATCTGGCAACCAGTATTCTGACTTTCCCGCCCACATATAAAAGTTAACATTTAGTAATGGTGTCATGTCCACCACATTTCAAAGTTCACATTTCAGAGAGGCAATTGAGAGTAATGCCAGACGCATTAGAATACCCTGTTTTAAGAAAGGTGTCTGTTCGGCAAATTGCAGCTGGATGGGTAAAGACTTACTTAAGAAGAAAGTAAGACAGACTTCCAAAATACTAAATTTTAAATTTACCCAAGAATTCAGGGATGGAGGAAAAGAAAAATCCACCCCCTTGACTTCACTAGAATTTCGGGTCCGTGTATCTGCCTCTCATGGCACTCCTAAGAGAATTAATTTTTAAAACTACTTTAGTGAGGGGGTAGGTAATACTCAAAGAGCCGATAGCCTCCCGGGAGCCTCACAGTCAAGAGTTATTCATTTCCAGAATAGATATTTGAGAGCATCTACTCTTTGCCAGCCACTTTCCTAGCCGTTGTGCCAGACAAAACCTCTCCCCTCTTAGATGTTACATTCTGGGAGAACAAACAGTAAGACAAGCATGGAAAATGATTTCAAACAGTAGTAAGTGCTGTGAAGAAAAAGTTAATAAAACAGGGGAATTGAAGGAGAGGAGGGAGAATCGACCTCTCAGAGAAGGTGATGTTTAAGCTGGGATCTGAATGACAAGAGAGATTCTGGTAGCCCTGCAAAAATAAGGGGAAAGAGTGTTCTAAACTGTGAAAACTGCAAAAGTCCTAAGATGGGATGAGTCCTAAGACTGGAGACAGAAAAACGCCACAGGCTGGAGCTTGGTGAATGAGGGAGGCCGTGGGAGGGGAGGGCTCAGACAGGCAGGCCGAGGCCCAGCCCTGTAGTGACTTAGTCCAGCAGGAGTGAGGAAGGCATGTACACTCATGCCAGTGGGAAGCTGCTGAAGTATTTGAAGCACGGGATTAAAATGACCTTGTTGACATTATTACCATGTGAAGAAGGGGACTGTAGAGGGGCAAGAGTGGAAGCAGAAGAACATACAGGAAGTGGATAGATTCAGGGCATGTTGTAGAGCTAGACCTTGATGGATCCAATGTGGGGAGGAAAGGAAAGAAGAATCAAGAAGGACCCCTGGGGGTTTGAGGCTTTAACCAATCAGAGTCAATAAAAAGACCAACTAGCAGCTCATTAAAAGGTGGCGCAAACCAAAGAGGTGCTCTGGTCCAGGGAACAGTCAGGAACTCAGAACTCAAGTTGTTTCAAACGCTTGCCTCACCTACTTTTCTCTAGTAGCAGTCCCAGTCCCTTCACCTCTTTTCTTCTTATCAAGTGGTAACAACGTTTGTACCCTCCCTTAGTTGCCACCGAAGCTATAAAGGTAAACATAGGTTAATGTCTGAAGGGTCGTGATTTAGTCCTTCTAAGAAATGACTCACAGAAGCCATACTTTAATCAAAATGGAGAATTTTAAGAAAGTAGTTTCATCTGCTGCCTCACTTTTCAGTGTTTTCAATTTGAGAAGCAGAACTTGAGTCTAGCATGTCAGTCTTCAAGATAGAAGCTCTGTCAGTAGTTAAATATCTTTAACTTGGTTACTCTACATTAGGATAGGTAATCTGCACATCTTAGTGCAAAAAGAATCACCCAGGGTACTCAGATGAGAGCCTGAAGTTCCCCAGTCTTCCAGTAGCATACCTCTGACTTTCTCTGCCTCTGTGTTCTCTGCTCAGATCCCAGCGACTCCAATTTGATGTCTCTTCCCCCAATGGCATCTTACTCTTCAGAGAAACCAGCAAGATGATAACAATGTATGGTACGTGCTTTAGAGGAGCAGAACCTTGGGGGTGATTTCCAACTCAGTCACCACACTGTATGCAGTGTAGACTAGCCCTGGCAAGAGCCAGGACAGTATGACAGGGCCCCTGGCACCAAGGGCCTTTCGAATAGGAGGGTTGAGTTGGTGACCTAAACTATCAGTAATAATGTGGTTGAATAAATGTATATATCACGTCTGTCTACTCAGGCAATCGCATCCTGACACTAGGAGAGGTCCCAAAGGATCAGGTCTATGCACTGAAGCTCAAGGGCATCTCCATCTGCTTCTCCATGCTGAAGGCAGCCCTCAGTGGGAGCTACGTCAATTTTGGAGTCTTCCGTCTCTATGGAGATGATGCCCTGGACAATGCTCTACAGACCTTTATCAAGCTGCTCCTCTCTATTCCCCACAGTGACCTCCTGGTAAGTGTTAAGCTTTATTGACAGGATCCGAGCCCCTCATCATATTCAGGTGTTTTGGGTTGTTTTGGGGTTTGGGTTTTTTTGTTATTTTGCCTGACACTATGATTGAATGTTTCTCTGGAGAACTATAAGCTAACTCCAGCTAGCTCTTTTGTCTTCCCATCTGAAGGGAACTGAGTTGTTTCATTTAAGATCTTACTCCCTGTTGGGGTGCCTGGGTGGTGCAGTCAGTTGAGCGTCCAACCATTGGTTTCAGCTCAGGCCCTGATCTCAGGGTCATGAGATTGAGCCCCACGTTGGGCTCTGTGCTCAGCGGGGAGTCTGCTTGAGATTCTATCTCCCTCTCCCTCTGTCCCTCCCGCTTATGCTCTCTCTCTCAAATAAATAAATCTTAAAAAAAAAAAAAAAAAAAAAGGTCTTGCTTCCTGCATATTGAGGTACACCATGCCTAAGTTGATTTCTGTTCTCTTCTCCCACAGGACTACCCCAAGCTCAGCCAGTCTTACTATTCACTACTGGAAGTCCTGACCCAGGACCACATGAACTTTATTGCAAGCCTGGAACCTCATGTCATCATGTATATTCTCTCTTCCATTTCTGAAGGACTTACTGCACTTGGTGAGCACATGGATTGTTTGGTTTTTACCACTTAACAGAAAGGGAGAACTTTGCCCCAGTATCTGAAAGTGTTACTGCTTTGGGGTATATGTATGACTCATGGATACATTCTCATCCAGAAATACTTATCGACCCTATCCTGAGGACCAAGCACTGTGCTAGGCACTAGGGGTACAGTAAGTATTAATAACCACAGTCCCTGTCCTTTAGGAGCTTTTTATCTGGTAGATGAAACAGACATGTAGACCAGTGCCTATTTACTGCACTTACCTACTTCCGCACCACAGTGGGGGTGAGGAGGGAGTGCTGTGAGAGCTATCAGGAAGAATACCTAAACTTCTGGTGTTGAGAAGTGGGGTCAGACAAGGCTGGCCAAAAGCACTGATAAAAAACCATGGGCCAAAAAGCTGCACAGGCGTTAGCAGGTTAGTGGGGAGGCTTCCTAGCAGCAGGAACAGCAAGTACCAGCAGCTGCAGGCAAGAGTGAGTCAGGAAATCCAGATGCCCAGCACACTGGTGCAGAGAAGCCAGAGAGGAGTGGGCGGGGCAAAGCCGGAGACCACGCCGGGGCCCTCATGCGCATCAGGGTGTTGGATTCTTTTTTTTTTTTTTTTAAGATTTTATTTATTTGAGAGATAGAGAATGAGAGAGCACATGAGAGGGGGGAAGGTCAGAGGGAGAAGCAGACTCCCCGCTGAGCAGGGAGCCCGATGCGGGACTCAATCCCGGGACTCCAGGATCATGACCTGAGCCATAGGCAGTCGCTTAACCAGCTGAGCCACCCAGGCGCCCACGGTGTTGGATTCTAACCTGAGGACAGTGGAGGCTATGGAAGGCACTCACACAGACAGCTCCACAGGTTTTTCATCCTACTCCACCTGGTTCCTTGTCAGCCCTTTTGTTCCTAGGCTACCATCAAGCAGTCTCAGTAGGTATGCATGTATTCAGAGAAAGAATACATTTTTTTATATTAGGCTGAGCAAAACAAATAGGAAGATTAAGTCACCTGTAAGATAATCACGATATATTGCAAGTGCACATAGAATGACTTTTGGATTGCCTGCTGTGGTGAGTTACACCTCCATGCCCCTTCTTCCATAGGCATTTACTTCCAGCAGGTGCAGAGCCATACCTAGGACATCCAGCCAAGGGCTCCGACCCTGCTCTGGAAGGCTATTTTATAGCTTCTTGAAAATCGAGGGACCTCTGCATAAACAGAAACAGAAGGGTTGACTCTTTTAAGGGTTCATCCCTTAGTCCTCTGGCCTGTGCCTCACCTCGTCAGAGCTCTGTCCACAAGCCGTGCCGCAGCGTCCCCTTTGTAAAATGTGTAGATGAGTCGCAGCTTCCCCCCCCCGCCCTTGCCCACCACACTCCCCCCAAAATGCTTCATAGATAAAGAATACGGTACCTCTAACAGACTCTAAATGTTGATAGACTGTATGAAGCTGGGTTTAATGACCTCCCCCCAGTAACTCAGACTTCTTAGATTCCATCACAGCTTGTCCAGTTATTAGCAGTGTGATCTGGAGGCGAGTCACATAACCTCTTCAGACTTTGGTTTGTTAAAATGGAACAGCTACCTCCCGGAATTCTCAAGAGGGTAAATTAGAGATAATACCTATAAAGTCTTTAGCAGAATATCTGGCACAGTAGAAGTACTTGCTGTATGTAAAGTATTCGTTATTTTTTATGAAGCAGAAGACATGCATCTGCACCACATTAAGCAGTAATACCGATATTATTAATTAATATATTGTCTATTACCACACACTCACTTTCAAACTTAGAATTGGGCCTTGCTATATGATGAGGGTGAGAGGTCAACAGAAAGCACCCAAACACAGGCCTTAACTGAGCTGGGGACAGTTCCCAGTCTGCTGGGGTACCTCTACCTCCACCTCTACACGCTCTCAGCTAAGGGCAACCCCTTGGCTGCCCACGTCACCATCAGCAGCTCCATACCCCGGCTCTAATCCACCCCTCCCTCTTTCTTCCAGACACCATGGTATGCACAGGCTGCTGCTCTTGCCTGGACCACATCGTGACATACCTCTTTAAGCAGCTGTCACGGAGCACCAAGAAGAGGACGACACCCCTGAACCAGGAGAGCGACCGCTTTCTGCATATCATGCAGCAGCATCCAGAGATGATCCAGCAGGTAAGGAACGTGAGCTTTAGGAGGCAGTGTGGGGTGTCCGGCAGTGGAAGAACCTCTCAGAGAGGAGAGGCCAAGCAAAATGGGGAGGCTGGCATCTCACCAGCCTCATGCTGCCGAAGTGAAGTGTATGCCTTAAAATTGCAGTGGATTTTGAGTTTGCTGAGTAATCATCAGATATTAAAAAAATCTGGGAAGAAAAACAGGTTCTGAATCGTTTTTCCGAGCGTCACACCAGCCCCTATGCCTCGGACCTGTGCTCCTTCCACGATGACGACTGTGGCCACCCGTTGCCGTAAACAGAGCCTGAGTTAGCAGTTGCCAGCTGTAAGGCTTGTACTCCCATCTGCAGAGTGGCCACAAGAGTACGGGATAAAAGGAAATAACTGACCACACAGATCAAACCATATGTTTGCCATTGCTTTATTTGTATGAGGCATCTTTCCAGAAGGAAGATTTGCCTTGGGTAGCTACACACTAGATCACTGCCTCAGATGCTCCATTTCCAGATGCTGTCAACGGTGCTGAACATCATCATCTTTGAAGACTGTAGGAACCAGTGGTCAATGTCCCGGCCCCTACTTGGCTTGATACTACTTAATGAAAAGGTAAGAGAGCCATCTCCTTGGTGCTCAGAGCCAGAAGCATGGGTAGACACACGTTTGGCTCTCATTTTCCAGGGCACTGTGAGAAAGGCTATAGGAACACCCCCACGATGGTGAAGCCAAGGGAAAACAGCTCATTTTCTGAGCATGTACTGTTCATGCTTTGAACAGTACATACTCACTGAACTGTTAGAAGTCAGCATGTGTGGCAATTCAGACAAAGGATGAGGAAGTGTTACTAGAAGAGAATATACCTGGAGAGCAGACCACCAATGACCTAAATTCTAGTTCCAGCTCCACCATAAACAAACATAAGGAAGTCTAGAGAGTCCTGTAAAAGAACCTGGATCAGGGGCACCTGGCTGGCTCAGCTGGTAGAGCAAGTGACTCTTGATCTCGGGGTTGTGGGTTCAAGCCCCACACTGGGTATAGAGATTACTTAAAAATAAAATCCTTTAAAAAAAAAAATAGAACCTGGATCAGATGACCCTTAGAGTGTTTACAAATTTAAAACTCTTTGACTTTTAAGTAAGATAAAGATACATTATCTTGCAGCAAATACTTACTTGAACCAAAAAAGGTACCCCATTTTGGTAGATAATTCTGTGTTTTGGAGAACATCCCTTCAACCTTGCAGATGAGGGAGGGCTAATCCCTATCTCCTCTCCTTACCCTGTCTCACTCCTTGCCCCACAGTATTTTTCTGACCTAAGGAACAGTATCGTGAACAGCCAGCCACCAGAGAAGCAGCAGGCTATGCATCTGTGTTTCGAAAACCTGATGGAAGGCATCGAGCGAAATCTTCTTACGAAAAACAGAGACAGGTGAGTGTAGGGGGCCCTGCAGAGAAGTCCTAGGCAATTTCTCAAGTCATCAAAACAGGGGAGACTCCTTAAGAGTCTTTTTTTTTTTTCAAGATTTTATGTATTTATTTGACAGAGACACAGCGAGAGAGGGGACACAAGCAGGGGGAGTGGGAGACGTTGAGAAGCAGGCCTCCCACGGAGCGGGGAGCCCGATGCGGGGCTCGATCCCAGGACCCTGGGATCATGACCTGAGCCGAAGGCAGACGCTTAACGACTGAGCCACCCAGGCGCCCCTCCTTAAGAGTCTTTTAGACTCCGCGGGAGGCCTGCTTCTCAACGTCTCCCACTTCCCCTGCTTGTGTTCCCTCTCTCGCTGTGTCTCTGTCAAATAAATACATAAAATCTTGAAAAAAAAAAAAAAGAGTCTTTTAGAGACCACCTTAAAGCAGTGCTGTCCAGTAGAAAAGCAGGCCACATACGTAACTTTGAACTTTTTAGTAGCCACATTAAAAAAAGGTAAAAAGAAACAGACAAAATTCCTTTTAATACATTGTATTTAACATATGCAGATTATCATGTCAATGTGTAATCCATATTTAAAAACTGAGAATTTTAACATTCTTTTTATTGTACTAAGTCTTCAAGGTCCTGTGTATTGTACACTTAGCAGGGCATCTCAAGTCAGATGCTAAATATTCATTGGAATTACTTGATTTGTATTAAGATTTCATAAAATTTACAGTTGACAAAGTAGATTCCCATATTCAGGTATACCAGACATACTTAGAAGTTGTCTAGTTGTCAATTGAATATCAGGCTTTTCTGAATTAATGCTTAAATTTTATTTTTTTAAATTAATTTGAAAAATGGTATTTTAGTTTAAAATTAATTAAGGTACAATCGGGGAACTGAATTTTAACTTTCATCTGATTTGCTTCAGTTCTTCAGTTGAACTGGGCACACTTCAAGTGCTCAGTAGCCCTGTGTGGCGAGTGGCTGCCGTACTGGACAGCAGCACAGTGCTTTAGCACGAGTGTCCGGCATTAAGCACTGAGTGAGACAGCCTCGTTCTCTTCAGGCCCTCACTTTGGGAGGGTTACTTCCCACCTCTGTCAGATCCCTTTTGTGCTGCCGTGAGCCCAAGGTGGCCCTCAAAGCCCCAGATTTGACCAGATCTCAAGATCTGCCGCAAGGTTGTCAGGTTGAAAGGGTTGCAAAACTAGCCCAGCTTTCCCTTAAGGTCTGAAGACTGAGGTTAACTGACCTTAGAAACAGATGCATACGTTCTGCCTCTCAGTAGCCGCTTCGCTGCCAGAAATGTCTTAGTCCAAGACCTTTCCCCTCCACCCTCCTCCCCCAACCTACATGCATCCCCTCTGCAGGTTCACCCAGAACCTGTCGGCATTTCGTCGAGAAGTCAACGACTCGATGAAGAATTCCACTTATGGCGTGAATAGCAATGATATGATGAGCTGACACCTCCTTGGACTCTACCTGTACAGAGCAGCGCCCTTTGGTCTGGCCCAGAGGGGCAAACAATTACAAGGGAGAGGGCCTGGCTGACCCTGGCTCCCTCCTCCAGGGGTGTGGGGAAAATGGCAGAGTCACCTGGCTACTTCCCCAGGGAATAGGGGTGTGAGTGCACTCACTAGGGGGCAGGGCGCTGCTGGTTCCTGGGGGTTGGGTGGGAAGGGTGGTGGGAGGAGATAGAGACACAAATGTGTGAGACTCCAGCCCCTCCTCCTGGGGCCACCCCAGGGGGCGGGGGGGGAACCCCCAGTGTCCTGCCACAACCTGCCTTGTATAAACATGTACATTTTTTCATAACATTTTGAACAAGGTTTATATTGACTCAAGTTTAAAAACAAAAAGTGTGACTGAAAAATTTTTACAGAGTCTAGTGCACCAATGCTGATGTGAGGGGTTGTGTATGCGAGTGAGGAAAAAATGTGTATTCTGGTGGCCTGAAGCTTTACTGGACGAGGATGTGTGAACGTGCAGAGATATATTTAGTGACACAGTGTAGAGAGGCAAAAAAAAAAAAAAAGTAAAAATTCCAAATGTATATTTTTTCTTAT
Organism: Neomonachus schauinslandi; assembly: GCF_002201575.2. Lineage (NCBI taxonomy): Eukaryota > Metazoa > Chordata > Mammalia > Carnivora > Phocidae > Neomonachus > Neomonachus schauinslandi. The sequence goes on from NC_058404.1 coordinate 43,552,354, forward strand.
TGCCCTTTCCTTGCCCCCAAAATTATCACTTCCTGTTACTGTATTACCCTTGTTATTAGGAACTCTAAGCCATGTGGAGCACCATCCTTCCCCTTCAACCATAGATGCTGCCCTAGGTCCCTCGGCCTCTTGCAGTGACAGACAACTCCAGCTAAAAGTGTTTGGTGTTCTAGCTTCATCCTTTTTCCCACTTTGCTTATCCTCATCCTCAGACAGATGCCTCTTGCTTTTACAAGTCAGATGTAATTCTATGATTTAGGGTTCTCGGTCTCTGTAAAGGTAGAGACCAGAGAGAAGGAATTGAGCCAGCTGCTCTCCTGGTGAGCGATTTGGATGAGTCCACCAGAGGCCCAGTTGCGTGGCCGATAACTTTGAGTCTTCCCCAGCCCTTGAGGCAGTGTGTGTGGATGTGTGCGCGTGGATATTTATATATGTACCCTGCACTCGTGAATGTATGAACTGGAGGAAGTTACTACAGTGGAGGGGTTCTTAATAACAAGGTCTGCCTAGCATGAAGTATTTAACAATCTCCCACCCCTTTAAAAATATACATTTTTATAAAATGAAAACCATAATAAATGTTTTGAATATTAAAAAAAATTAACCTACAGAAGAAAATTAATGGAGAAAGCTATTTGCCTTGTACTTTTTCCACAATTGCTGCCGCTAGTTGTACGCATCTCTAGTTCAGCTCTTGCCCATGGGACACTCATCATCAATTAGGTTTTATCTTTATTTCTCTCCTCTGCCCCCAAAAACAAGCCTGTTAATTTTTTTTTTTCCTTCTCCTCTGGCGACTGTGTGGTGAATCCTTTCTTGCGTGATCAGGTTGCGGATAGACTTGTAAGGGTGTTTGCTGCATACAGTGTAAGCATTGTGACCGCCAATAAACTTCAATGGTTTCTACTGACCTGGCTTCAGCAATCAAGTCTAGTGTGTCTATAGGGACATGTCTCACTCTAAACACACAAAGATGTTTGAAACATGCATTCGTAAAAGCCAGTGGATGACAGGTGCCTCTCGCCCTTGTAAAATTAGCTTCTCATTCAACTAAGTCTGACTCGATTTCTTTTACAAATATGATTGTTTTTGTTTTAGTTGAGACAGATCTATACAGATAGATATACAGTGCTGCTGGCCACAGGTAGAAAGGTGAAGCCACGCTGCCTCTTCTAGGTAATAACATGGCAACCAGCAGAGAAGTAATAATTGCAGAAAGCCCAGTTTTGTTAATGTTCCTTTTTTTTTTTAAGATTTATTTATTTAAGAGAGAGCACACAGGTGAGCAGGGGGAGGGGCCAGAGGAGAGGGAGATAAGCAGACTCCCCACTGAGCGGGCATTGTGAGGTGGGGCTCCATCCCAGGACCCTGAGATCATGAACTGAGCCAAAATCAAGAGTCTGACGCTCAAATGACTGAGCCACCCCAGCGCCCCTTTGTTAATTTTCTGACCTCTGCCCTCTTACGAGGGCTGGGCTTCACTCGTGAGACCCTGACAAGCTCAAGGATAAGTTCTCTCCCTGTACCACTTTGCAGGCCTCATGGGCCAGAATTCTCAAATGAAGAACACTATAGTTAATGAGGACTATTTGTCATCCCCATACTATGTAGTACCTAGACATAAGAGAACTTAATTGCCAGGAACATTGTATCTGTGTCTGTACCTTAATGTAGATTTATATCCAGTGAATCACAGGCTCTAGAGTGCTACTTAAAAAAAAAAAAAAAAGATTTATTCATTCACCTTAGAGTGTGCACAAGTGGGGGAAGGGGCAGAGGGAGAGAAACTTCCAGCAGACTCCCTGCTGAACTTGCATGAGATCACAACCTGAGCCAAAACCAGGAGTCAGCACTCAATGGACTGAGCTACCGAGGAGCCCCTAGATGCCTCTCTTGCCCACCTTATCTAGATATCCTGATACCTTTTCTTTGCTGTTTCAGTGTCCTGGGGACTGTCTTGATCCTAAGTTATTTTGAAGGCAAAAATTTGTATTCTCAGGGCTAGAAGGCAAGTAGAATTGATTCATCTTAGCCAAGTCTGTCTTTAAGCCTAAGAGAAATATAAAATGGTCAGGCTTCATTAATAGGCAAAGCACTCCAGTCACATGCCCCAGTGACCTGGAATTCTAATTCTATAGTAAATAAGATAAAATTGTAAACAACTTTCTCACGGGTACGTGAAGAAGAACCCCTCTCCCCCCAACTATCTTGAGATGCTGCTTGATCAGCAAAACCCCAGGCCCCTCCTTTCCCTTACACAAAAAAACAATTTCAGGGCGCCTGGGTGGCTCAGATGGTTAAGCATCTGCCTTCGGCTCGGGTCATGGTCCCGGGGTCTTGGGATCGAGTCCCACATCTGGCTCCTTGCTCAGCGGGGGGCCGGCTTCTCCCTCTCCCACTCCCCCTGCTTGTGTTCCCTCTCTCGCTGTCTCTCTCTCTGTCAAATAAATAAATAAAATCTTTAAAAAAAAAACAAAAAAAGAAAAACAATTTCAGAGGCAAGAAACTCACCATAGATGGTGGCCTCCTCGTTGCAACCCTAAGTGCAGTCCAGTCATGACAAACCGCCATAGTTAAAATCTTCCACAACCACATCAAACTTTTTAAACAGTGAAGGTGTTCCTTTCTTGGCAGTTAAAAGAAGGGGCACCCAAAAAACAGCCAAGTAGGAAAATTTTTTCTGGTCAAATTATCAGCAATGTAACATGATCCATCCTTTAAAAAACCAGTTATCTTTAAACATTGGTTTTTGCCAAGAAGTCATGTGGAGGTTTTATTCAGTTAAAACATGAGTTTATTAGTTTCTAGGCTATCCTGGGCACTATGGTTATCAAGTCAAGTGTCTTTACACAGTGTTTCCTGACACAGACTGTACCTTATGTTGACAAAACACCTGAAGTCTTTGTGGCAGATTACTAAATTGTATTATGGATGTACGTGTTTTTTTGTTGACTCTGCCCAAATAAGGGTTATTTATTCCCAGTAAAGTATAAATCAGAGGAGGAAGAATTTGGCCAAGGGTCAAATTTTTACATTTTTAGATTTTAAGAAGTAAAGACTTTCACCCAATTGTTAATTTTCTAATGACAAGTGACAACCTACTAAGAAATAAGAGTTTTATATTCTGCAAACATGAAATTTCTTAAGAACTTGTGTTTTTTTTTCCACCCAAGTGGAAAAATGTTCTAGCACCTTACGAAATTTCAACCACGTGCAGACACAGACCACCTTCCCAAAATATTCACGGTCATGAGGTAAGAGGAATTGAGTGTAGAGAGCCAAAGCACCTCTCTGTATCCTCTTTGCCACCAGCCAGCCCTCCCCCCCCCCAAGATTTTTGGCTAGATCTACAAACACACCTAAGTTGTTTTCTAATGCGCCAAAGTGCCAAAGCAAAAAAAGAAAGCAAAGATAATTACAGGGAACCTGCAAAAGCCGTAAGTCTGATAATAAGGCCTTGAAAAATGTAAATGGTTGTGACTTTTAAAGTCCTACTTTAGATATTTCAAAAAAAAAAAATTGAAAGGATAAAAATGTACATACCAACCATAATTAATACAACTGCTAATTAAGTGCTAGGTAATGTCTTAGGTCTTAGAATTCTTGCCTCTTGTACTTTTCTCCCGGGTCCATTACATCTATTTTGCATTTTTTAGACCCCTGGAATTCACTGGTCAGCCACTTTGGTGTATTTCAGGAGCAGTGGGTCAACTAAACAAATCAGCTGCCAGACAATGGGACATCATAGGAGTAGAATGGAGGATGGGATCAAGCTTAGACTATTATCCCCCTTCCCCAGAAAACCCTTATGGTCTTCAGGGCAGCCTGACTGCTGCTGTCTGTTCATTCATCAAATACTTAGTATCCACTTCAGGACAAATACTTTTTTGATGGTCAGCAACAGAAAAGGAAACTCAAAAGCAAAAAACATTGGCAAGGCAAATTCATTTCCACTCTTCGGCATAAAATCCCTCAACAGTACAAACTGACTCCAAAACATAGTGAACAGTACTTAAAACACTTACACAAGCACCATACAATTATATTTTTAACTGATAATCATGAAGACAGACTTCATAATAGATTTAAGCATACAGCATCACCTAATGGGCCAAACCACCCCATTATCAGTTACAAAAGACTGAAGAGTGACCAGTGGGGAATCTCCTAACCCTTGCTACTGGGTAACAAATTAAGTCCAGGCATGTCTGAATTCAAGGTTTGAAGGACAACCAAACTCAGGAAAAAAAACTGACTCCTTATCTGAAGCTCAGAGGGGCCACTATACAGAGTCTGATACTGTAAAAGGGTAGGCGAATTTAAGAGTAGTATTCTCAAAGCCAGAAAACCCAAGCTCTCCTCAGCTCTTAAAGACTGATTATACTGTGCAATGAAGGTAAAGCAAACTCCAGAAGCTGAACTAACTCAACTGGAAAATCAATGAAAATGAAACCACTTTTAAGAGTATAGCAGACCATTATCGTTTTTATTTATCAGAAAGCCCATGCCCCACCCTTTAACACCTGGCAGTCTGGGATAGGTGCCACAAAGCAAATCAAGTTACCAACTTTGCCAACTAGACTACAAACGTGCAGCAGAGCCCTTCCATTCAACTACACATCTGCCACTGCCATCTCTGCCTCCACATCCTACCTCGTCTTTCCCCCGTCTGCACAACCATCTCTTCTCAGTCTAAATTTCCATGCCCTTTGCCCATCTACCCTTTTAAAGACCCAAAGTAGAACCCCATTCCCTCTCTGAAGTCGCTCCCTATTGTCCCTGTCCCAAGTCTTACAGCCTACTCGGGTTTATTTGAGATATTCCTAATCCTCACTCTCCCCGCCTCAACAACCAAAATGTGCTCCTTACGAGCGGGGGCCAGATGGTAAGGGGGCCGTGAAGAGAAAGTAGTTGGACTAATTTGGGTGAAGGCCCAGCAGAAAGCGCCCCCAGCTGCCTGGTGTGGGCGAGCTAAACGCAAACGTTGCCACAAGCCTCTACTGAAAGGAAAAGAGCAGAAGCTGCTGACAGCTCCCTGATCTCGCGAAGGAAAACGGTAGAGTTCACTCCCGACCCCCCACTTCTGCCGCCAACAAACCGCCGCGCCCCGGAAAAGGTTCCGCGCGTTCCTTCCGTCCCCGTCGCGTCTGCGCACGTAGGTCCTCTCTGCCGGCGCGTCTCCTCGGCGCCACCGTTCGCTCCGCCTCCCCTGCCCTGCGCAAGCGCAGTCGTGACTCCTGACTGAGTTCTCGAGCCCTGGGCGCCGGGGCTGGAGGGATCGTTCTTGGGGAAGGTGGAGTTGGGCTACGGCGGCCCCTGGACTCCCACCCAGCCGTGTGCCCGGTAGGGGTTCGAGTTCACGCGTGCCATGGCCTCACACCCAGTGTCCGCGGTAGTAATCATAGAGGCACTGTTCAAGGACTTGGTCCCTGGCTGGGAAGGACTCTGGAGTGGACAAACGGGCTGAAAAGGATGATCGTTGGCGGCTCAGTATACCCTGGGAGTGCGAAAGAGGGCCTCCTCCGTCCCCCACGTCGAGCCCTAGCAGGGCTCGTCGAGTCATTAGGAAGAAGGCAGGGAAGAACACTCACAGTGCAAAAACACCGAAGCATGAAACCTTGTACCTTTCTAGAAGTTGCAAAAATAGCACGGCTGGAGGGAAAAGTGTAGCTAGCTCTATACGTGTCTGGTTGAGGGGTGGGGCACCAGAGGTTGGGATTTGATCCGAAAAGCCTCAAGTTTCCAGAGGCTACATTACAAAGCAGGCTAATGACCAATCTTTGTTGGATCTACCAGCTGGTGGGTAATGAGGATTTGAACCAAGACCCAAGACAAGGACTGTTGGGTGAGAGTTGAGAAAGACTAGAGAGATAGGGGGTGGAGGTTGGAATCAACAGACTTTGGATGTGAAGAGTAAAGGATAGAGGATTCTGGTAGGATTCCCAGGTTCTAGAATGGAGCAGCAGCTAAGTCAAGGCAGAGGAAGCATGAAACAGTATGGGGATGAGTGCAGAGCTCTTGGTGAACCTGAATGGAACTCTGATCTAAGGAGACATCCCTGCTCTTGGACAAAACATCAGAAAACAAGGGGGAACACTTCCCAGTCATTTTATAGAACAAACATCTCCCTGATACCAAAACCAAAGACATTAAAAGGGGAAAAAAAAAAAAAAAAGCCTTTAGACTAATAGACCTCATAAACAGAAAAAATCTTAAAATATAAGCAAATTAAATCCAGGAATATATGAAAAGGATAATACATCATGACCAAATGGGATTGATCCTAAGAATGCAAGGTTGGTTTAAAACATTCAGAAAACCAGTAAATGTAATTAGCTGTATAAACGAAAGAGAAAAAGCTGATCATCTCGGTAGATAAAGAAAAAGCACGTGACAAGATTCAATGCACATGAAAATTCTCAGCAAATTAGGAATAGAAGGAAACATTCTTTACCAATTAAAAGCCATCTACGAAAAGCCTACCACCAACAGAATGTAATAATGAAAGACTGAACAGTTCCCCTAAAAATGAAGAACAAAGAAAGAGTACCTCCTTTACCACCTCAATTTAACATTGTACTTGAGGTCCTAATCAGAGCACATAGGCAATTAATTAACTAATTAATGGTTCACAGATCAAAAAGAAGTGAAACTATTCACAGATGTCACGATTTGGGGCTCAGAAAGCTACTGGAACTAATAAGCGAATTTAGCAAAATCACAGAATACAAGGTCAGTATAAAAAACCAACGGTATTTCTATATACTAAAAATAAGCTATTAGAAGATGAAATTTCAAAATATATACTATTTGTTCTAGCATCCAAAAAACATGAAATACATAGGAATAAATTTAACAAGCTATGTGCCAAACTTGTACACTAAAATCTATAAAACATTGCAGAGCACAATCTTTAAACAACTGGAAAGATCATAACATGTTCATAGTTTGGATGACTCAAAATTGTGATGTCATTTTCTCCCTAAATTGAACTATGCATTCAACAAAGTCCCAATAAAAATCCCAGAAAGTTTTTTTGTAGAAACTGGCAAGCTGATTCTAAAATTCATTTGAAAATGCAAAAAAAAAAATCTAGAATAGCCAAAACATTTTTGAAATAGAAGAACGGAGTTGGAGAGCTCCCCTACCTGATTTCAAGATATACCATAATGCTACAGTAATCAGTACTGAAGTGTTGGCACTAGGGCAGACAGATCGATGGGACAGAAAAAAACTCCAGAAATAGACCAATATGTACATGCTTAATTCATTCTCAACAAGAGTGCCAAGGTATTTCAATAGACAAAGGGTAGTCTTTTACAAAAATGGTGCTGGAGTAACTGGGGATCCACTTGAAAGAAAAAAAGAAATGAACCTCGACCCTTACCTAACACCACACACAGAAATTAACTTCAAATGGATCACAGATGTAAAAGTAAAAGTTCAAACTACAAGATTTCTAGAAGAAAATTTAGGAGAAAACTTTCATGACCTTGGGTTAAGCAAAGATTTCTTTGAATACCAAAGCCATGTGCCATAAAAGGAAAAAATTTATTGGACTTCATCAAATTTTAAAATGTCTGCTCTTCAAAAGATGCCATTTTAAGAAATGAAAAGACAAGCCATAGGCAGGAATAAAAAAACCTTTGTAATGCATATACATGACCCAACACAGGTATCCAAAGTGTATAAAGAATCCCTACAATTCAGTAACAATAACCTAAAATAGACCAATTTTTAAATGGACAAAATATTTAAACAGGTATTTTGCAAAAGGAGATACACAAGTGACCAGTAAACACTTGAAAAGATGCTCAACATCACTTGTCATCAAACAAATACAAATAAACAGACGTCACTATATACATCCGCTAGAATGGCTAAAATTAAGAAGACTGACAATGCCAAGTGTTGATGATGAATGGCCACTGGAATTTTCATACATTGCTGGTAGAAATGCAAAATGGTACAGGAATTCGGAAAATAGTTTTACAGTTTCATATAAAGTTTAATATGTGCTTACAAAATGATCCAGCAATTCCACTCCTAGGTATTTACCAAAGAAGAACTAAAACATATATCCATGCGAACAAAGACTTGCTCTCTAATGTTAATGGCATTTTTATTCATAATATATGTCTAAAACTAAAAACTACCCAAATATCCATCAAAGGGTGTATGAGTCAGAGACGTATCACAAGGAATTGGCTCATGCAGTTATGGGGGCTAGCTACAGGTCTGAAACCTGCAGCGCAGGTCATCAGGTAAAGCAAACTGGAAGGTCTCTGGCAGGAACTGAAGCTGCAGTCCACAGGCAGAACTTTTTCAGGGAAACCTCAGTTCTGCTCCTAAAGCCTTTCAGCTGATTGGATCAAGCCCACCCGTATTACTGAGAGTAATCTTTATATAAAGACAGCTGATTATTGGCATTAATCACCTCTCCAAAGTGCCTTCACAGCCACATCTTCATTAGTGTTTGATTGAGTAAGTGGGTATGATAGTCTAGTCAAGTTGACACATAAAACTGACCAGCAGGTGACTGGGTATACAAATTGTGGAATACTACTCAACAATAAACAGAACAAACTACTGATAGAAGTAACGGTATGGATAAATAAGCCTCCAACACATTTTGTTCAACGAAAGAGGGCAGACGAAAAGACCCTGTAGGATTCTACTTATTTGAAATTCTAGAACAGTCAATAATGATCCACAGTGTCAGAATAGGTAAGTGCTTGCCTGATGCCAGTTAGACATTAGGGTGAGGATTCTGACTGCAAAGGGAAACAAGAAAACTTAGGAGAGTGATGGAAATTATAACTGGACTGTGGTGGGGGCTACCCAGCTATATACATTTGTCAAAATTCATCAAAATTATGCACTTTTTAAAAGATTTTATTTATAAGTAATCTCTACACCCAATGTGGGGCTTGAAACTACAACCCTGAGGTCAAGAATCACTTGCTCCACTGACTGAGCCAGCCAGGCACCCCAAATTACGCACTTTAAACGAGTGCATTTATGTACATAAATTATTTCTCAGTAAAGTTGATGTGTTAAAAAGGGGGGGGGGGGGAGCTGATTCCTGCACAGCAGAAGCTCCAATCAAGGTTCCAGAGAGATATGTCCAGTTCCTATAGCACTATTTTTGGAAAAGACTATCTTTTCCCTATTGAATTACCTTGGTACTTTTGTTGAAAAGCATTGAACCTTATATGTAGGTGAGAAGTTTCCTGGATGGGAGTGAAGGATAAAAATGCAATCAGATCAACTATACTTCATGAAAGAAAGAGAGAGAGAGAAAGAAAAAGAAAGAAAAAGAGAAACAGGGAGAGGAGAGGAGGGGAGAAAGGGCAGGAGAAGGAGAGGGGAGGAGGAAGGGGAGGGGAAGGAGAGGGGAAGGAAGGAGAGAAGAAGGGAGGGAGGAAAAGAAAAAGAATTTAATCAGAGAGATCCCTAGTTATTTCTGACTTCAGAGATGTCACATGAGCGAGACAGAAGGGGATGTGGTCACTGGAAAGCCTCCTCCTCTTCACTACCCCTACCCCACCGAAACAAACATTTAAGAGCTGCCCTGTGCCCTATGAACGGCTGTTTGTTCAATGACTGGTCCTCATAAAGTGTGTCCCACGGTGTATTCCTCACCAGCTGCCACAGCAGCCTCTCTGGTGACCAAACTCATTCCCACCCCTTCTTGGCCATGGGAGAAATCATCCTTCTGGAAACAGGGCTCTTCTCTGGGGACCATAACCCTGGGGGACCGGCCCTCCTGGCCTTGGAAAGGGCCCGCACCTAGAGGGTAGGGAAAGGGCAAGAAGGACGGCGACGAGCAGGAAAAGCCTTAAAGCGGCTTCCCATGGGGTGGCGAGGCAAGTCTAAGCTCGGCCGTCTCACCCAGTAGGCCTTGGTGAATCCCCAGTGGTCCTGAAGGTGCCGCTCACGGCCTGGTCCCGGACCAGCGGCAAGCAATTTCACCTGGGAACCTGTTAGAAATGCAAATGACCTTGGCCCCACCCAGCCTTCCACCGCCCCGCGCCGCGGAGATGGGAACCGGCCCTGCGCTTTAACAAGCCGTCCAGGTGCGCCGAGGCAGGAAGAGGAGGAAGGAATGGCAGAGCGGAATGGGGAAAGAAGGGCCTCTCGTTTAAGACTGAGTCGACGCCCCCGTGCTGCCCCTTCGCGAGCCCCCTAACAGGCTGCAGTGGGCGGCGGCGCTCAGGTGGGGCTGGGAGGAGGCCGGAGCGCGGGAGGCGGTGGCGGGCGGGCGAGAGGGCCCGGCCCAAGGGAGGGACAGCCGGGACCACGACGGCACCGACGGGGCTCCCAGAGCACCCGAAGGGCCCGCCGGGGCGGCTCCCGTTCCCTCTCCAGCCCGGGCGACCTAAGCGTCGAGCGCCCCGCTCCGCTTGCCGGGACTGCGCCGCTGTACCCGCCCGGGGCTGGAGAGGGAACGGG
>NC_058404.1:43562908-43568570 GCF_002201575.2 Neomonachus schauinslandi
CGGGGCGGGACGCGGGTGGCCGCGCTGGGCGCCGGGCGGGCGGGCGGGGGCGGCGGGCCCGGCCTCGGCTCACTGCGGGCGCCCGTTCCGCACAGCCGCGGGGACCCCGGCTCCCGCGCCCCGCGGCATGAACCTCAGCAGCACGAGCAGCGCGGCCGAGAAGGCGCCCAGGGCCACGCTCTGGGGTGAGTGAGGGCCCGGCGGCTCCCGAGACCGGGGGCGGGTGGGGAGCCCCTGGGGGAGTCCGGAGCCCCTCCCCTGAGCCGGCCCGGCCCCCTCGCTCCTCTCCCTTCGCAGGCTGTGAGCTAAACCAAGAGAAACGGACTTGGACGGTCAAAGCCCAGAAGGAGGGGAAGCAGGACTGTAAGCTGTTGCTCAGTACGGTGGGTGCCTCCCCGCCGGAAGGGTGGTCGGATGCAGCCGGGAGGGACTTGGACAGCTGCGGAGGGCCAGGGGCCACTCTCTGGTCCCAGAAGGTGGAACAGGGTTTCCCTCCGCTGCCCTCCGGTGACGAGGTGGCCTGTCTCCAACCGCTCTCAGATTTGCTTGGGGGACAAAGCCAAAGAAGAGATGAACCTCGTGGAAATCCTGCCCCCAGCCAGCCAAGAAGACAAGAAGACCAAGCCCATCACCATTGCCTCGCTTCAGGCGTCTGTGCTACCCATGGTGAGCCTTTCCCCGCAGGCTTAGGGAGACTGCCTGCCCTGGGGTGCTAGGAGGCCTTGCTCAGGCCTCACCCCCTGGGTGGGGATGGACAGACACCAAGGGGGGATACAGTCGTTCTGCAGTAGGGCAGGCCTGCCTGAGAAGCCGTATAGCCCATGACTGAGAGCCCTGGATTTCTGAGGCAGAGAGCCCTATTTCCATCCCAGCCCATCCTTTACGGGCTGTGTGACCTTGGGCAAGTTAACCGCTTTTCAAAATCACGTTTTTAAACCTTTTGATGCTGGTGACAGGACACCGTTGATGACTTCCATACTGATTGTGTATCCAGAAATTCTTTTTCTAATTATCTTGAGTTCTTTATGCAAATCATCGTTGTTAATGGCAGTTTTTGTGTCTTTTTTAATCCAACTACACGGTCTCAGACCTCCAGTATAATATTAAGTAAGATTATAACGGTAAATGTCCTTGTTTCATTCTTGATATATATGTATATTTTTATAGATTTATTTATTTGAGAGAGAGAGAGCAAATGTGCATCAGCTTGGTGGAGAGGGAGATAGTCTTAAGCAGATTCCATGCTGAGCGCAGAGCTGGATCTCCTGACCCTGAGATCTTGACCTGAGCTGAAACCAAGAGTCGGCCGCTTCCCTGACTGAGCCACCCAGGAGTCACTATATGTATATTTTTAAAGGAATGCTTCTAATGTTTCTCCATTAAGTATGACATGTTTGGTAGACACCCTTTTTCAGGTCAAGGAAGTCCCCATCTAGTCCTGCTCTCCTTTTTAAAACTGGGATTTCTTCATTTAATCATAAATGGTTAGCAAATGCTTTTCTATTCAGATAATCATAGGTTCTTTCTTTAACCTGTTAACGTGGTAAGTTATATTAATAGAATACTATTCCGTCAACTTTGCATTCCTAAAATAAACATTATTTGATCATACTATAAAATTCTAGATTTGCTTCGCTAATATATTAAAACTTTTTTAAAAAAACTTTTATACTCGTAAGTGAGGTTGACCCATAAACTCCTTATCTTATTTGGGTGTCAAGGCATACTGGCCTCATGAACAGGGGGATGGAGTGTTCTCTCCTTCTATGTGGTGGAACAGTGAAGGTAAGACCAATATCATCTGTCCCTGAAGACCTGGGAGGCCCATCTGTAAAACTGTCCTTAAACTTTTTTTTCCCTCTATCTATGAGATCTCCCTAGATCTCATTCATTGGCCAGGGTTTTAAAGACCATTTATACAAATGAAGACTCTGATATTTATTTCTGTAAACCCACTCTCTCTTTCTCTCTTGCTCCAGATCCTCTGTCCAGCTCAATGTATTTGATACCTAAGAGATAACCCATACTTGACAAATCCAAATCCAAACTCTTGATTTTTATCAATAATCTCTTCCCCCACCCCCAAACCTGATCCTCTCCCAGGATATAATTACTCTTCCAGTTAATCAAGATAAAAACCTCCTTCTCAAACACCGCGTATCACCAGCAAATCCTGTTGGCTCTACCTTCAAACATACACCAACCAGTCTGACCACCTCTCAGCACCTCCCTACTATACCCTGGTCCAGGTGACCATTACCTCTTGTTCAGTTTTATTGCAGGGCCTCCTACCTGGTCTACCTACCCTTTACCCTTGGTTCCTTATAGTCTATTCCAGGGTTCAACATACTGCAGAATTAAACCCAGCCCACTGCCTGTTTTTGTAAATAAAGTATTATTGAAACACAGCCACACGCCTTCATTTATGTATTATTCATGCCTATTTTCACTTGGTAACAGCAGAACTGAGTAGTCTCCGCAGAGACCATATGGTTCACAAGCCTAAAATATTTACCGAATATCTACAGAAAACTTTTCCCCAACTCCTGATCTATTCTATGCATAGCTGCCAGAAGGATCCTTTTAATTTTTTTTTAATATTTATTTAAGTAATCTCTACATCCAATGTGGGACTCAAACTAACAACCCCGAGATCAAGAGTTGCATGCTCTTCTGACTGAGCCAGCCAGGCGCCCCCAGAAGGATCCTTTTAAACAAAAGTCAGACCACATTGCTTCTCTACTAGAATACCTAGGTCAGTGGCTTTCCATTTCACTTCGAATGAAATCCAGGATCCTTTATGTTCTGGCCTGCAGAAACCTCTCTTAATCTCAACCTTTGCTACTCTCCCCTCCCTAACCCTGCTCAAACCACACTGGCTTTCTTGACTGTACCTTGAAAATTCCAAACATACCCCTTTCTAGGAGTCTTGCATTTAATGTTTCTGTGAGAAGGACACACTTGCCCCCAACTTCAAGTCAACCTTTGCTCATATGTCCTCTCACTGAAGTCTTCCCTGACCACAAACAGCACCCTCTCTTCCTACCCTTCAATAATCACTTTTTCCCCCATGGGACCCATCACTGGCTCAGTCTTCATTTGTGCTTTGTCTTTCTCCCCAGCCAGGATCTAAGCCTCAAGAGAGCAAGGACTCTGCCTGTTTCGTTTACTGCCTTCACCATAATGCCTATATAATAGTGCCAGGTATATTGTGGAAACTCGGAATATAGTGAATGAGTGAGTAAGGAAGTGAACAAACTAGGTGGGACTGGTTTGATTTTAAACTATTGTCATTTATTTAGTAGTTTTGGGTCTCAGTGTTTCCATTTCTTTGAGTCGTTTTTTTATATCTGCTTTATTGAGATATAGTTTATATGCAATAAGATTCACAGTGTTGGAGCGCCTGGGTGGTACAGTCCTTAAGTGTCTGCCTTCGGCTCAGGTCATGATCCCAGAGTCCTGGGATCGAGCCCCGCATCGGGCTCCCTGCTCCGCGGGAAGCCTGCTTCTTCCTCTCCCACTCCCCCTGCTTGTGTTCCCTCTCTTGCTGTCTCTCTGTCAAATAAATAAATAAAAATCTTTAAAATATATATATATAAAATATATAAATAAATATATAAACATTTATATATAAAATATATTTATATATTTATGTATGTATAGATATAAATATATAAAATATATATTTATAAATTTATATATTACTTATCTATTATTATAATATAAATAAAGTCTTTAAAATATATTTATTTATTTATTTCAAGTATTTTCTCCTAGTACATAGCTTGCTTTTTCATATAAAGCAAGCTTTATATGAAAGCTTATATATAAGCTTTCATATAAAGCTTATATGCTCTCCTTCAAAGTTTTTTTGAAGAGCACAAGTTTTTAATTTTTACAAAGTCCAATTTGACTTTTTTTCTCTTTTTTTTTTAAAGTATTTTATTTATCTGTTTGAGAGAGAGAGCATGAGCAGCGGGGAGGGGCAGACAGAGAGGCAGTCTCCCCACTGAGCAGGGAACCTGATGCTGGGCTCAGTCCCAGGACCCTGAGATCATGACCTGAGCCGAAGGCAGCTGCTTAACCAACTGAGCCACCCAGGCGCCCCTGACATTTTTTTCTCTTATGGTTCATTTTTTTAGTGTCCTGAGAAATCATTGCCTAAACTGAGGTCACAAATGTTCTCTTCTAAGTTTACTTCTTGAAGTGCTATTGTTTTAGCTCTTACATTTAAGTCGATGATCCATTTCAAGATAATTTTTTTGCATGGTATAAAGTAAGGACAGTGAAACATTTTTTTCCAAGTTTCTATCCAGTGCTCTAGCACCACGTTTTTTTTAAAAAAACCATCCTTTCACTATATTTGTATTTGTTAGCATCTTTCCGTAAATCGATTGCCCATATATGTATGCAGATATTTCTGTATTGTTTCATTGATTGATTTTTTACCTTTACTTTCATAACAGTGATTTGATTATTGTAGTTTTATAGTGAATCTTAAAATTAGTGTGATTCTTCCAACTTTGTTGGTCTTTTCCAAAAGTGTGTTGGCAAATTCTAGGTCCTGAGCATTTCCATAGGAATTTCAAAATAGGCTTTCTTTAAAAATCAGTATTTTGGGATTTTGATGGAGGTTGTATTGAGTCTATAGACTGCTTTGAGGGGAATTGGCATCTTAACAATTGTGAGTCATTAGTAATTGAACATATGTTTCTCTATTTGTTTAAGTCTTTCACTTTTCACTCTAACATATGTCTTTAACTTAACTTTAACTTTTCCTACTAATATTTTATAGTTTTCAGGGAACTGGTCATATACATGCTTTGTAAAATCTACCCCAACAGACTGCATGATTTTGGGTGCTATTGAAAATGGTATTAATGTATTTATTGAAAGATAATTCATGTACCATAAGCTTTGCCTATTAAGGTAAAATCAGATGGTTTTTGGTAAATGAAAGGTGATGTAACCATCACAATCTAAGTTTAGAACATTCTCATCACCCCAAAAAGTAACTCCATACCTACTAGCAGTCACTCCCCATCCCCCAGACCTGCAGCACTAGGCAACTGTTAATCTATTTTCTGTCCCTCCAGATTGGCCTGTTCTGGGCAGTTTATATAAATCATAAAACGTGTGGTCTTTTGTGACTGCTTCTTTCACGTAGCATAATGTCTTTAAGGTTCATCGGTGTTATAGCATATAGCAGTACTTTTTTTAATTGCCAAATGATATCCATTGTATGGACAATACCCCATTTCAGTTATCCACTCAGCAGTTTATGGAATTTGTTTTATTTCTACTTATTACGAATGCTGTTGTGAACATTCATGTACAAATTTTTGTATGAGCACGTGTTTTCATTTCTCTCGAGCATATACCTGGGCGGTAATTGCCAGGTCATATGGCAGCTTGACGTATATAACATTTTGAGGAACTGCCAAATTGTTTCCTAAAGTAGTCACACCATTTTACAATCCCACCAACAGTGTGTGAGGATTCCCATTTTCCGACATCTTTCAATGCTTGTTATTGTCTGTAATTTTGATTACTCATTTTATTGGGTGTGAACTGGCAGTTCAGTGTGGTTCTTTTTTTAAGGTTTTATTTATTTATTTATTTATTTATTTATTTATTTATTTATTTATTTATTTATTTATTT
>NC_058404.1:43568580-43627841 GCF_002201575.2 Neomonachus schauinslandi
TTTATTTATTTATTTATTTATTTATTTATTTATTTATTTATTTATTTGAGAGAGCGAGCAGAGGAAGGAGCAGAGGGAGAAGGACAAGCAGACTCCACACTGAGCATGGAGCCCAACATGGGGCTTGATCCCAGGACCCCAAAATCATAACCTGAGCTGAAATTAAGAGTCGAAGGATGCTTGACCTACTGAGCCACCCAGGTGCCCCCAATGTGGTTTTGATTTGCTTTACCTAATGACTTATGATGTTGAGCCTCTCTTCGTGTTTTTATTGGTCATTTGTATATATTTTTTGGAGCATTGTCTATTCAGGTGTTTATTCATTTTTTAAAATTGCACTTGAGTTTGATATTTTAATATTTGTCTTCTTTAAATCGTATCAGTTTTTATATACTCTGCATACAAGCCCCTTATCAGATGACTTGCAAATATTTTCTACCATTTTCTGAGTTGTCTTCTCACTTTCTTGATGCTATCATTTGCAGCACAAAAGTTTTTACTTTTGATGTAGTCCAGTTTATGTTTTATCTTGTTGCTTATCCTTCTAGTGTTGAATCTAAGAAACTGTCACTTAATCCAAGGTCATGAAAATTTGCTCCAATGTTTTCTTCTAGGAGGTTTATAGTTTTAGTTCTTATAGTTAAGTCTCTGATCCATTTTGAGTTCATTTTTTTTTTTTAAGGATTTTATTTATTTATTTGAGAGAGAGAGAATGAGAGACAGAGAGCACGAGAGGGAAGAGGGTCAGAGGGAGAAGCAGACTCCCCGCCGAGCAGGGAGCCCGATGTGGGACTCGATCCCGGGACTCCAGGATCATGACCTGAGCCGAAGGCAGTCGCTTAACCAACTGAGCCACCCAGGCGCCCGAGTTCATTTTTGTATACAGTATAAAGTATGCAAATGGTGAGGCACCTGGGTGGCTCAGTCAGTTAAGTGTCCACTCCTGGTTTCAGCTCAGGTCATGATCTCACATTCATGGGATCAAGCCTGCATCCGGCTCTAGGCTCAGTGTGGAGTCTGCTTCATATTCTCAGATCCTCCCCCTCTGCCCCTCCGTGCTCGAACTTGCTCCTGCGTGCACTCTTGTGCTCTCTCTCAAATAAATAAATAAAATCTTTAAAAAAATGTTTTAAAAAATAAAATCTCTAAAAAGAGAAAAAGAGGGGCCCCTGGGTGACTCAGTTCAGCATCTGCTTTCCACTCAGGTCATGATCTCGGGGTCCCAGGATCGAGCCCTATGAGGGCTTCCTGCTCCACAGGGAGTCTCCTTCTCCTTCTCCCTCTCCCTCTGCCTGCCACACCCCCTGCTTCTGCCCGCCCACCCTCTCGCTAGCTCTCACTGTCAAATAAATAAAATCTTAACAAAAAAAAAAAAAAAAAAGAAAGCAAAAGTATGCAAATGGTATTTTTAAATGTCATTTTATTGCTGTTCAGTAGTAGTATAGTTATATAATTGTTTTTGTATTATCTGACCTTGCTAAACTTGCATATAAGTCCTAGCACCTTTTTGTTGATTCCTTAGAATTTGTTATGGATTTATTCATGTTATCTATGAATAAAGTAGTTTAACTTCCTTCATTTCTTTTTCTTGCCGGCCTTCACTGATGAGGACCTCAAATATAATGCCAAATAAAAGTAGTAACAGCAGGTCTGTCCTTGCTTTTTTCCAGTCTTCTACCGTTAAGACAGATGAAGGACTTTTGTAGATGTCCAAATGAGGGTGAAGATGTTCCCTTCTAATTTCCTGAGATATTTTGTCATGAATGGTTGTTGAGTTTTGTCCAAGAATTCTTTTCTGCATCTATTGAGGTTATTTTTTCCTTTATCCGTTACATGGCAAATTACATTTATTGATTTTTCAAATTTTATTTCTTTTAATGTTTTTAAATTTTAGGGTATGCTCCATGCCTAACATGAGGCTCGAACTCACACCCCCGAGATCAAGAGTGGCATGAGCCAGCAATACATAAAAGGACAATACATCATAATTGAATGGGACTTATCCCAAGAATGTACAGTTTTATATATTGCTGAATTCCATTTGCTAATATTTTATTAAGGATATTCATGTTGGATGCAGGATCTAGTTACAATGTAGCTATAAAGTGCTGCCTTGTCTTTGCCCCCTGCTCAAAATAAAGCTGTTACCTTTCTAGCCCTGTCCGCCATGGTGCTTAGCAGCCAGGGATGCATGGTCTCAGACATGTTTACCAAGTAAAACACTGACTTGAGGGGCGCCTGGGTGGCTCAGTCATTAAGTGTCTGCCTTCGGCTCAGGTCATGATCCCAGGGTCCTGGGATCGAGCCCCCGCATCGGGCTCCCTGCTCAGCGGGGAGTCTACTTCTTCCTCTCCCACTCCCCCTGCTTGTGTTCCCTCTCTCGCTGTGTCTCTGTCTGTCAAATAAATAAATAAAATCTTAAAAAAAAAAAAAGGATATTCATGTTGGGGTGCCTACCTGGCTCATGCCACTCTTGATCTCAGGGTTGTGATTTTGGGCCCCATGTTGGGTATAGAGATTGCTTAAAATCTTTAAAAAAAAAAAAGATATTTGTGTCTGTATTTATGAGCAACATTGGACTGCTGTTTTCTTGTCATTTCTTGTTTCTGTCTGGTTTTAGTATTAGGGCAATGCTGGCCTTATAAAATGAATAGGAAGATACTCTTTTCTGTTTTCTGAAACAGTTCATGTAACTTTGGTATTTTTTTCTTAAATGTTTTGGTAGAACTCAAGTGTGAAGCAATCTGGTTAACTACAACTTAAATTTCCTTAATAGATTTAGGACAATTTGGGTTGTTTTTTCTTAAGAGAGCTTTATGTCTTTCAAGGAATTTTTCAATTTTGTTCAAGTTGTCAAATTCATTGGCATAGAGTTGTCCATAATATTCCCTTCCTTTTCTGTAAACTCTAGTAAACTCTATTCTTTTGTTCCTGATAATGGTAATTTGTGTCTTCTCTCCCATTTCCTTGTACAGTCTGGTTACAGGTTTAATATTTTTATCCATCTTTTCAGGAACCCGCTTTTGGTCTCAACTTTTCTCTATTGTTTACCCACTTTTGTGTTTTATTGATCTCTGTTCTTTATTTCCTTTCTTCTATTTGGATTTTAATTTGCTCTTTTTCTAGTTTTTTAAAGCAGAATCTTACTTTTTTTTTTTAGACCTTTGGTCTTTTTCTGATACAAACATTTCATGCTATGATTTTCTTCTAAGCACCTTTCTGACTTCATCCCACAAATGTTGATAAGTACAGTTTTCATCTTCATTCCATTTAAATTATTTTATAGTTTTCTTTAGCCCCTGGGGTATTTAGAAATATGTGTGTTTTTCTAAGATTCTCGCATTGATTTCTAAATCTGTCTCATTGTGGTCTGAGAAAATACTCTATATAATTTCAGTCCTGTGTTCTGACTTTTGTGACCCATAATATGGTCTAGTTTGGTGAATATTTCCTTAATGCTCAAAGAATGTGTGTTCTATGGTTGGATGTATTGTTTTATTACTGTCAATTATATCAAGTTGGTTGGTAATTTTGTTGGAGTCTTCTGTATCCTTATTCATTTTCTGCTACTTGATCTGTTACTGAGAAAGGACTGTTGAAGACTTCAACAATAATTATGCTTTTGCCTATTTCTCCTATCAATTATCAGTTTTTACTTCATGTATTTTGAAGTTATTTTATTAGGCACATATACTTCTAGGATTACTATATCTTCTTGGTTAATTGATCCCTTTATTATGAAATGTCCCTCTTTATCTGGGGTAAATATTCTGAAGTCTACTTGGTCTGATTAATTTAGAACATCTAGCTCCCTTTTGATTAGTGTTTATGTGCTATATTTTTCCTATTTTTTTTTTATTTTGTCATTTTACTTTTAACTTCTATATCTCTCTATAAAGTAGGTTCTCTTTAGATACCGTATAATTGAGTCTTCCTTATTTAGCCAATCTGGTCATCCCTGCCTTTTAATTAGAGTATTTGGATTGTTAATATTTAAAATAATTATCAACAAGGTTGGATTTTAACCTATTGTCTTGCTATTGGCTTTCCTATTTGTCCTATCTGTGTTCCTTTCTTTTTTTTCTGGCCGCCTTTTGGGTTAACTAAGTGGTCTTTATGATTACATTTTCATCTCCACTATTGGTTTCTTAGATATACCTCATCTCTATTATTTTTTTTAGTGGTTGCTCTAGAATTTATAGATGCATCTTTTTTTTTTTTAAGATTTTATTTATTTATTTAATTGACAGAGAGAGAGAGACAGGGAACACAAGCAGGGGGAGTGGGAGAGAGAGAAGCAGGCTTCCCGCGGAGCAGGGAGCCCGATGTGGGGCTCGATCCCAGGACTCTGGGATCATGACCTGAGCCGAAGGCAGTCACTTAACCAACTGAGCCACCCAGGTGCCCCTATAGATGCATCTTTAAATTACAACAGTCTGTATTCAAATAATATTATACCACTTCATGAATGATATGAGAATCTTGCTATAGTATACTTCATTTCCCATTTCCCCTCCTTTGTGCTATTCTTGTAATAACTTTTATTTCCACATATGCTATAAATCCCACACTACATTATTAATACTTTATTCACTACCCTGAGATCAAGACCTGAGCTGAGATCAAGAGTCAGATGCTTAACCGACTGAGCCACCCAGGCATCCCTTAAGTTTTTATTATTTTAGTAACCTCTACACCCAACATGGGGCTTGAACTCACAACCCCAAGATCAAAAGTTGTACACTCTTCCGATTGAACCAGCCAGGCACCCTAGACAATCTATATTTTAAAGAGATTAGAAATTAGAATAAAACGTTATGTTTACCATTTCTGGTACTCTTCATTCCTTTGTGTAGAACTCTAGGTTGACTTTTTTGCCTTCAACACTTAATAACATTGCTCCATTGACCTTCTAGCTTGCATAATTTGGAGAAATCTAGTATCCTTATCTTCAATCCTCTTTATGCAATGTCTTTTTTTTTTTTCCCTCTGGCTGCATTAAGATTTTATCCTTATCACTGGATTTGAACAATTTATAAAATGCCTTGAGGTTCATTGAACTTCTTAAATCTGTGGTTTCATTGTTTTCATCAAATTTAGAAATTTTGGGGCGCCTGGGTGGCTGAGTCGTTAAGTGTCTGCCTTCGGCTCAGGTCGTGATCCCAGGGTCCTGGGATCAAGCCCCGCGTTGGCTCCCTGCTCAGCGGGGAGCCTGCTTCTCCCACTCCCCCTGCTTGTCTTACCTCTCTCGCTGTGTCTCTCTCTGTCAAATAAATAAATAAAATCTTAAAAAAAAAATTTAGAAATTTTTTGGCCATTATTCTGCAAATATTTTTTTCTGCTCCCCACTTCTCTCTTGGGGAGTCCAATTACAAGTTTATTAATTGTGTTCAAACCTACCTATTTTGTCTCCCTGATCTATCAATTACCAAAATGATTTGTGTTAAAATTACCAATTATGATTGTGGATTTTCAGTGGATTCCTCTTATAATTTTATTATTTGCTTTATATATGTTTATTTTTCAATTAAAATTTTTAGATAATTGTAGATTTACATATAGCTGTAAGAAATAATAGAGAGATCCCTATATATTTGCCCAGTTTTCCCCAAGTAACATTTTGCAAAACTGTAATATAACATTGAAATGAGGATATTGACATTGATACAATCGAGTCATCTTGTTCAATACAACTTCATCACCTAAGTTCATATATTTAGCACCAATGGGGCAGGGAGACAACAGGGATCCTTCAAAATACCCTTTTATAACCACACCCACCTCCCTTCTGCCTCTTGTTCTATCCCTAACCTCTGGCAACACCAACCTATTCTCCATTTCTAAAATTTTGTTCTAGAAATAGTATCATACATATGTAACTTTTTTGGAACAGTTTTTTTTTTTTTTTCCCCTCAGCATAATCTCCTGGAGTTTCGTCCAAAATGTTTTGTGTATTCTTTTTATTGCTGAGCAGTATTCCATGGTCTCACTGTACCACAGTTCAACCACTCAGCTGTGGAAACACTGAGCTGATTCTACTTTGGGGCTGCTATGAACATTTGTGTAAAAAATTTTATGTAAGTATAACTTTTCCTTTCTCTGGGATAAATTCCCAAGAGTACAATTGCTGGGTCATATGGTGGTTTCCTGCTTACTTTATTAAAATGCCAAAGTGTTTTCTTTTTCTTTTTCTTTTTTTTTAAAGATTTTATTTATTTATTCATGAGAGATAGAGAGGCAGAGGCAGAGGGAGAAGCAGGCTCCCCGCGGAGCAGGGAGCCCGATGCGGGACTCGATCCCAGGACCCTGGGATCATGACCTGAGCTGAAGGCAGACTCTTAACTGACTGAGCCACCCAGGCGTCTCGCCAAAGTGTTTTCTAAAGTGGCTGTGCCGTTTACATTTTTACCAGTAATGCATGGGTGATGCCTTCTTCTGCATCCTCACCAACATTTAATGTTGTCACTATTTCTGTTTTTAGCCATTCTAAAATGTGTCTCGATATCTCCTAGTGCTTTTAAGTTGCATTTCCCTAATGGCGAATGACGCTAAACGTCTTGTCATGTGTCTGTTTGCCATCTGTGTATTCAGTAAAATGTCTGTTCATGTCTTTTGCCCATTTTTAACTTGGATTGTTTTGTTACTGTTGGGTTTTGCTAATTCTCTATAGATTCTAGACACTAGTCCTTTGTCAAGCCTATGGTTTGCAAATATTTCCTCCCCAGTCTGTGAGTTGTTTTTTTATCCCTTTCCAATGAACTTTTTTGGAATAAAAATGTTTAATTTTGATGAGGCCCATCTTACCAGTTTTCCTTTTATGACTTTTGCTGTTAAGTCTAAGAACTCTTTGCCTGCTCCAAGGTCACAAAGACTTTCTATGTTTTTTTTGTCCAAAAGTCTTATAGTTTCACATTTTGCATTTAAGTCCACAATCTGTGTAGAGGTAACTGTGGTAGAAGTTGTGGGGTTTAGGTCAAGCTTCATCTCTTTGCCTCTGGACGTGCAGTTGCTCCAGCACATTCATTGAACAAGCTGTCCTCCTCCCTTTAACCAATCATGCACCTTCGTCAATAATCAGTCGCACATGTCTGTGTGGGTCTATTTCTAGGTCTTCTGTTTTATTGATCTTTGTGTCTCTCCTTCCAATACCACACAGTCTTGATACTGTAGCTATAGTCTATGCATGTTTAGACTACGTTGTTGGTGCATATGATTTACAGAATTATCTTCCTGGTAAACCAACATAAGTTTTTCATCCCTAAAAATGCTTATTGAATTCAAGCTTACATCATCTGCTATTAATTTGTTTTCCAGTTTTCTCAATATCCATTTTCCTTTATTCTTTAGTAATGGAATTCATGACTTTTAGCTGGCCACAGGCTACTGAGAATAAGGCAAGGCCATGAAGTTCTGGCCAATGGAATGTAAGCAGAAGTGGTAAAGTGTCCTTAAAGAGAGATCATGTGACCATTTTTATCCCTTCCTCCATCCTGCTGGCTGGAATATGGATGTGATGGCTAGAATGTGAGCAGCCATCTTGGACCGGAAGGTGGAAGCATATATTAAAGATGGCGAAGTAACACAATAGGAAGAGCCTGCATCCCTGATGATTGAAGAGCAGTATACCCACAGCTGACTGCTTATATCCAGATTGAGTTTATGTGACAAAGAAACAAGCTTCTATGTTGTATAAGCCACTGGCATTGAGTTTTCTGCTGCTTGTTAGCAAACCTAATCCTAACAAATACAACTAGCTTCATTTTTGTTTTAAATAGTTATGTTTGCAGTAACAGAGACCCAACTACAGGGACTCAAACACATTCAAGATTCATTTCTGTCTTGGATAGAAGACATCCAGAGATAGGCAGTACAAGGCTGGTAAGATGGCTCGATGGTCACCAAAGACCCGGGCTTCTCTTCTCTTTCTTCTCTCCTTGGTTCAAAACTTCCATCCTCAAGATCATCTTATAGTCCAAGAAGACTGCTGCAACTCCACCTCTCACTTCTGCATTTAGGGTAATAGGCGAGAAGAAACAGGGGGAGACCAAAGGGGCTTTTCTCAGTTCTCTGTCTACCTCTTAAGGAGTCTTCACACAAGCACCACCCACCAAATTCTGCTTACAGCTCATTGGTCCGGAAATTAGTAACATGATCACAGCCAACTACACGGGAAACTGAGGAATACAGTCTTTGGTGGGTACAGTATTTGAATAGTATCAGGACACTGCTATGATTGAAAAAGGGAAGAATGGATATTGCAGTAGCCTTGAGAAGCCTCTGCCACACCTGCTAGGTATGCTTCCATATCTTTTCTTCAACATTTCTATGTGCTTATGTTTTAGGCATGTATCTTACAAGCAGTAAATAGCTACGTTTTATGTTCATCTATCTGGCCAATATAGTCTGTTTATGTTTACTGTGATGCTAATATACTTGGATTTATTTGTAATATGTACTTTGTGATTTTATATTGCTTGCTTTTTCATGTTTTGTTTTTCTTTTTTCTTTTTCTGTCTTTTATTAGGTTAAGGTTTCTTTTCCCCTTTTCTATTGATTTGGAAGCTGTTGAATCTCATTCTGATTTTTATTAGTTCTTAATTTTTTAACAATCATGCATGATTAGTCTAAAATTAATATTTTATTCCTCCCCCCAAACAATCAAGGAAGATTTTCTATTTACCCTCTTCTTATTTTTTTTTTAAGATTTTTTTATTTATTTATTGAGAGAGAGAATGACAGAGAGCATGAGAGGGTGGAGGGTCAGAGGGAGAAGCAGACTCCCTGCCGAGCAGGGAGCCCGATGCGGGACTCGATCCCGGGACTCCAGGATCATGACCTGAGCCGAAGGCAGTCGCTTAACCAACTGAGCCACCCAGGCGCCCTATTTACCCTCTTCTTAACTTACCTGTTATCATGCAGTGTCTTAGCTTCAGCTTGTTTTAAACCCACTCAATACTAGTCAATACTAGTATGATTTTGTTTTACAGTAATGCTTGCTTGGATTTTTCTTTGTTGACCAAGTTGCTTGCTCACCACTGCTGCTTGTATCCACTTCTTCCTTTTCCATGTAATTGTCCTCTTTTTAAAAAAAATTTCTTTAAATTCAATTTAGTTAACATATAGTGTAGTCTTAGTTTCAGGGGTAGAATTTAGTGATTCATCAGTTGTATATAACAAGTGCTCATCACATCACATGCCCTCCTTAAGGCCCATCACCCAGTTACTGCATGCCCCCATGCCTGTTCCCTCCAGCAATCCTCGGTTTCCTGGAGTTAAGAGTCTCTTATGGTTTGCCTCCCTCTCTGTTTTATCTCATTTTTCCTTCCCTTCCCCTTTGTTCATGTTTTGTTTCTCAAGTTCCACATATGCGTGAAATCATAAGGTATTTGTCTTCCTCTGATGGACTTACTTCACTTAGCATAACACCCTCTAGTTCCATCCACGTTGTTGCAAATGGCAAGATTTCATGCTTTTTGATGGCTGAGTAATATTCGCGTGTGTGTGTGTGTGTGTGTGTGTATACCACCTCTTCTTTTTGTTTTGTTTTTTTAATTTAAATTCAATTAATTAACTATATTATTTGTTTCAGGGGTACGGGTCTGTGATTCATCAGTCTTACACGACACCCAGTGCTCATTACAACACATACCCTCCCCATTGTCCATCACCCAGTTACCCCATCCCCCCACCCCTCTCCCCTCCAGCAACGCTCAGTTTGTTTCCTAAGATTGTGGGTCTCTTATGGTTTGTCTCCCTCTCTATACCACCTCTTCTTTATCCATTCATCTGTCAATGGACATATGGGCTCCTTCCATATTTTGGCAATTGTGGACATTGCTGCTATAAACATTGGGGTGCATGTGCTCCTTCAGATCACTATGTTTGTATCCTTTGGATAAATACCTAGTAGTGCAATTGCTGGGTCGTAGGGTACCTCCATACTGTTTTTAAGGAATAGGAGGAAACTCCATGCTATTTTCCAGAGTGGCTGCACCAGTAATTGTCATCTTTTTGACACCTCATTGAGTAGGTCTGGGAGTAGTGAACTTACTTGGGCTTTGCCTGGAAATATCTTTATTTTACCCTCATTCCTTCATGATAGTTTGGCTGTGTATAATTCTACATAGAGAGGTAGTTTCCCTCAAAATTTTGAAGATGTCATTCTATTCTTCTGGTTTTTGACGTTGCTGTCAAAACCTTCAGTCTGTCTGGTTATTGTTCCTTTTTTGGAAATCTGTCTTTCCTCTTTGGTTTATTTTAAGATAACCTCTTTGTTTTTGCTAGCCACCATTTCACTATGGGATGTTCAGGTGTACATTTATTTTTATTCATCTGTTCAGAACTTAGGTTTCCTGGATGTGAGGATCTGTGTCCTTGATGGTTTCTAGAAGCTCTTGGTTATCACTTGGCGTATTGACTCCATTGCTCCTAGTCCCTTATTGTGATGAGATGCATGTTGGATCTGCTCATTCTGTCCTCCATACCTCTCAGCTTCTCTTTCATATTTTGTTCATCTGTCTCTCTGTGCTGAGTACTGGGCAGTTTCTTCACAGTATGATTCCAGTTTCCTGATCCTTGTTTTAGCTGGCTTATTCTGCTTTTTAACCCTTTGTTCAGTCTAGAAGCTGCATTTGGTTCTTTTTATTTCTCCTAATACCTGTTCTTACAGTTCCTACTTTTGTTTATTTGATTTTCATCAATCTAATTTCACAATTGTTTAGATTGTTATTCTTTTATCTCAGGTTCTTGCTTGTGCTGGTCTGTGGTCATTTTGTTTTCTTCTGCTCACTCTAGCAGGATTGTGTCTTGTATGTTTTTTGTGATTTTTAGATGAGGAGCTGTCTTCAGGGTCTTGTTTTTTTCTCTGAAAGAATTCCATGTGAAAAAAATTGACAGTATCCCAAGAGAACAGTTTTGTGTTTGTGTCTGCCATTTGCCCAGGAATGTCACCAGTCTGGGATTTTATACAAGTTTCTGGACTTGGCAGTACTCACCAAGTGAATTCAAACTTTGTGTGGGTGAGAGGTACAGCCATGGGTTTTTGGGTTCTCACAGGAGACTTATTTATCCCCCTTGCATTCCCTTCCTTCAGTAGTGGGGGGAGGGGGAGTTCCTAGTAGGTGGGTTTGGAATTCTGCAGTCCCCTAGCCTCTCCCTGACCCTGGAGCTTTTTACTGAGGTGCAACCCTTAGAGGGTCCTAGCCTCCATTCAGCGGGCTCCGTGACAGTGTTCCTCTTTTGAACCCAGGCCCTGTCTCCTGTCCCCTGTCCATGAGTGTGTGTTAAAACCTAAGGCCACGGGATGCCTGGGTGGCTCAGTTGGTTAAGCGTCTGCCTTGGGCTCAGGTCATGATCCCAGGGTCCTGGGATCAAGTCCTGCATTGGGCTCCTTGTTCAGTGGGGACCCTGCTTCTCCCTCTGCCTGGCTCGCTCGCTCTCTCTGGCAAATAAATAAATAAGATCTTAAACTCAAGGCCAGAGTTGTTTTCAGGCACATCTCCCCCTCAGCTGCTTATAGCACCTGTGCTTGCCACGCTGTCCCTTCGTTTCTGGTGCATGGGACCTCTTCTGTCTTACTATTCAGCCATGCAATGAAAACATTGGAGTATATTGTATCCAGCATTTCTGGGTGTTGATGGCTGCAGAGTTTCAGTTTTCGCTTATCTCCTTCCTCTCTGAGCCCAAAACTCTAAATTAATCTCCCTACGCCTCAGTTCTCTTCTCTGTAAAGTCAAGGCACCTCCATCATGGGATTGTCATGAGGGGTTCGATGAATAAAGCCGGTAAAATGCTTAGCATAGGGCCTGGCACACGGTAGGCAGTCAATAAATGGGAGTATCATCATTGATACTCCAGAAAATTTGGAAAGTTTGGAGAAGTATAAGGAAAGGAAATATCTTACTGTCCACTGAAAATTATGGTTCACACTTAAGAGAAGTCTAACTTTATTCATATGTATATCCACACAGTACTAGTACTGTACATACCACTTTGTGTCTGCTTTTCTCACTTGACTCATGTCTTATTCGAGTGGGCCGCCATAACAAAATACCATAGAGTGAGGGGCATTTATTTTGTCACAGTTCTGAACGTCTGAGACCAGGGTGCCAGCAAGGTCGGATATGGGGAGGGACCCTCTTCCTGGCTTGCAGATGGCCGCTTGCTCTCTCTCTGTCCTCACACGGCAGAGAGAGACAGAGGGAAGCCTCTGGCCTCCTTTACAAGGGCACTCATCCCATCATGAGGGCCCAGCTCTCATGACCTCATCTAATCCTAATTGCCTCTCAAAGGCCCCACCTCCAGATAGCCTCACACTGGAGGTTAGGGCTTCACATAAGAATTTGGGGGATACAGTTCAGTCGGTGGCAATCACACTTCTCTACTGAACAGCTGCCCCTCAGCTTGGAAGCCTGTCTGGGATCTTTAACAAGAGTGGGGTTATCAGATTCACATTCTTCTCCGACAGAATCCACCTCAACAGGAAGGGGCTGATGACACAGTGAGGCCCAGAGAACCTGAAGTGTGTGTAGTTGGGGTTTGGGGAATCAATTCTGAGTGTTTCTGCCAGAGAGCAGCCCCCAGGCAGCCTCCAGGGGTGAGTGAGCCCATCTTCTCTGCTCCTGCCCCTGCATCCCTCCCCCTGCAGGTCGTCCTGATGGGACTGGAGCTTTCTCCTCCAGTCACTTTCCAGCTCCGGGCTGGCTCTGGACCTGTGTTCCTCAGTGGCCAGGAACTTTACGGTAAGTCGGAGCTTGGACCTGGGGAAGGTCTCAGAGTGCAGTGCCTAGCACAGGGCCAAAGGGGGAACCGGCACTCCAAAGCTGGAGGGATTCTTGAGTTATTAGCGAAAGTCCCCAAAGGCAACATGATTGCCAGTAGTCTGGACTGGAAGTCCTCCTTTACCTCCCTGCCTCTGTGGGCCTCAGTCCCCTTGCCTGTAACACCAGGGTGGGGGTATACTTGGTTTCATCTCCAAAGAGCAGTTGGGAGGAATAAACGGGATATTCAGGAAAAAGCAGTTTGCGGGGTGCCTCGTACTACCCGCACGGAGAATGTTAGCTGCTGTGAGGCGCGTCGCTGGAGGGGCAGTACGGACCCCAGCAAGCCGCTGTGCCGCCGACTCTCTGCCTAGCCTCCTCTGTGCGGGGGCACTGTCATCAGGGCACTGTCCTACCCCAAGACGCTGGCAGGCTCTACTTCCCTTAGGATGAGGTCTGCATTCCTTAGCTGCTCCCTTCGCTGGCACCCTCTGCCCACCCTCCCCTCCTCTGACTCCTTCCCAGCCACAGCGGGCCACTTCCCCTGCCCTCCCCCGCCACCCCGGCTCTCCAGTGTTCCGGACCTCTCACCCCACCCGAGCCTCCACTTTGTCAGAGAGGCCAGAAAGGGTCTAGAGGAGGTGGCAGGTGCTGGCTTCCCCAGGGCAGCTCTGATGGCAAGACCCATGGCGGGACGGGAGCCAGGCAGAGACCCAGAGCTCCGCGGCCCTGCCCCCTTCCATGCACCGCAGACACTGCAGACCTGTCCTGGGAGGAAGAGGAGGAGGAGGAGGAGGAGGAGGAGGAAGGTGACAGCGGTGAGGTTGAGGACGACAACGACGACGACGTAGATGTGTCCCTAGAGGAGGAGACCCCTCTTAAACAAGTCAAGAGGCTGGCGTCCCAGAAGCAGACAAGCGTTGCCAAGGTGAGGGCAGGGACCCCCAGAGGCTCCTCAGAAGCCTGGGCCAGGCCTGCGGCGTGCTGGGTGCCTGAGTGTGCCAAAGCCTGGGCAGGGCCCTAACCCGCCCCATACCGCTTGTGCTTGGTTCCCAGAAAAAAAAGGTGGAAAAGGAAGAGGAGGCCGTGAGGTAACTCTTTCCCTCTATTAACTCGGCCGCGATCTTGTAGTGGGGGTATGTGGGGCTAGGAAGGGCCTGGGATGTGTGCACATGGGTAGGAGCCTACTGCCACAGCCTCTGGGGAAAGCATTAAGGTATTCTTACCTTTTGACCTAATTCCACTTACGCCAATTCCTTCCAAAGGATCCCATCCAAAATATGGGTAAAATGATAGGCACTGAGATACGCATTATTCAAGTAATAGTAAAAAATGGAAGCATTCCAAATGTTGACCAATGTAGTATTTGAATAAGCCATGTCACATTTCCCCAATGGAATGTGACCTATGAAGAATATAGCATCCTGGAAAGTGTTTATTGAATTTTTAAAAAACAGGATATTAAGTCATTTTCATGTTATTTCACATGTTTTTAGAAGAAAACAAAGCAAAAAGCCCTGAAAGGAAACACACCAAAATGTTAATACTGGTGGGGAAATAAAGAAAATAAGTAATTTAATCTCTATTTGCTATATATTGTGCAACATAGTTAAACATTACTTTTATAATGAAAAAGACCCATTTGTGATAAATAAAAGAAAGCAGATGGAAGCCTGAGAAGAAAAAACATCTTGTTTAAAATAAGAGTCAGAGTGGTTCCCGGTAGGTGACAGGTGGAGAGGTGAATTCAGCAGCTTCCAATTCTCCAGGTCACAGCCCCCTGCTTTCAGTGTGGGCACTAAGAGGGTCTGGGCTACTGGTGTCAGGCTGAGCACGCTCTTCTTCCCACCCACATCCCCTCTCCTTGCCCCACCCCACCCAACTCCAGACCCAGGCTTAAAGAAAAGAGTCCTGTGAAAAAGGTGAGTACCAGAAGAAGGGGCTGGTCCGGCGGGGGGGGGGGGGGGGGGGGGCGACAGAGGGAGGGAGTGGGACACTGGCGCCCTCCCTTCTCTCCATAGGCCAAACCCACACTCAAACCTAAAAAGCCCGGATTCAAGAAATGAGGAGCCAGGGATGGCCTGGCTGCAGGGACTGCGGGAGAGCCAGCTAGAGCACATGTGGGGTGGCCTTCCTCTGCGCATTCCCCAGGTTCCCCCAACCCAGCCTCTCTCCACCTGAGTCTGAATGGGATGGAGCTGCTGGGGGCGACACAAGAGGCCCTCACCTCCAACTCTCGAGTTTCAGCAGGACCTGGAGGGAAAAGCTCCAACCTCGGGGCCACAATAAAGTTTGCTTTGTCAGGACCTTGTTTCTGCCATCTGTTCCCAGGGGCCGGCCTTCTTGCTGGCTGCAGTGAGCCCGTGTGCCCGGCAGAGGGCGGCCGCGGGCCAGCTGGGTTCTGCTCTGCTCTGCTCTTTACCTCCCCTTACCTCCCTCTCTTGTCCTCAAACTCTCACCCACTCCCACTCCCACCCCCCCCCCCCCCCCAGCTTCAGGGAAAAAACCAAGTGTCTCAGCCCCTTGCCCAGCTTCAACTTTCTGCCCCTGGCCTGAGGGAGGGAGCTCCAGCTGGTGTGAGTCTTCCTGTGTCCACACTCCCTTGTGGCTGGCCCATTTGCCACGTGCTGAACCAAGGGGTGAGAGCTGCCCACCCTGCCAGGAAGGTCCTTGGCCCGTCAGACTAGCCTGAGGATCTTCTCTCCTGGCCCTAATCACGTCTGTCTGTTGTCCAATACACAGGACGTCTATTGGAACCCCGGAGGTGGGATGCTAGTTGTGTGCTCCCAGGCTTGCCCTCCTGTTCAGGGTGAGCTCCTGCTCATTTGTGTGCAGATCTGTGTCAGGCAAGAGCCCGGAGGCCTGGACCTTCAAGGACACCCTCCCAGGCAGGGCACATGAGGCAGGCTTTACAGAGGCTCTAGAGGGTCTCTTACAGGGGGTGGACAGGTAAACACTCTTAACTCCCCTGTGAGGCATCCCCCAGGACAGTTCCCGGAGCCACGGAACAGGGCTCCCCAGGGTGTTCGGGTGAGGCAAGGGGGGGCTGGCAAGGGGGTGAATGACCTGGAGCCTGGGTCACCCATGGTGACACACAGATGGCCCCCCACTTGGGCTTTTACTTGCAGGGCCTCTGCTGGGCTTCTCCCTGGCCCTCCCCCACACCTCCACCAGCCAAATCTAAAGTGGGCCAATGGGGAGATGGCCCTGCCTCTCTCCAGGATCCGGAGGCAGGGTCCCAGAAGGTGGGAGGTCTGAATGCCGGCATGGGAAGGTCAGCAAGCAGGCTTTTGTGTCCGTGTTCAGCCTCCGGTTCTCTTGAAGCCAGGAGAGATGGAGGAGGGTAGGGCTAGCGTTCTTGCTGCTTGCTCTCTTCACCCCATAGGACAGATGTGGGCATCGCCCCACCCTCTAACAAATGAGAATGAGCCACTGACCTCGGGTCACCTGGACAGCAGTTCACATCTCGCTCCAGGTGGGCAGCAGGCACTTCTCATGGCTTCATGCCACAGTGACACAGGGTGGGACAAATTCTTCACCTTCAAGTCCCCTCCAGCCTCGTGGAAACAAAAGCCAACAACAAAATGTCAGTTACTGTCCCGTGCTTTGCAGGATGTGAAACAGGCTAAGTTCCAGGCTGGAGAAGTACTGTTGGGAGATCAGAGGAAGCCCCTCAAAGGAGAGGAGTGACAAGAAGGGGGTGGCAGGCCCCAGGAGTAGCCGGCAGAAGGACACTTGTAGGAGCAGGGGCCAAGAATGCAAAGGGCCTGAGGCAGAGCAAGCTTGGGGGTCTGAACAAAAGAAGATTGCCATGATTGCAGGAAGAACGTGCTGGGCGTGCTGGGCTATGGGTGCAGCCAGGAGGGCCTCCCGGGACTCACTCCCATTAAGCCCGGCTTCTCAGACCTGGAAGATGAGGCACAGAGAGGTGAAACAACTTGCCCCCAAGGCTACAGAACTAGTGGAGGAACCAGGGTTCCCGCCAGGTAGTGTGGCCCCCAGCTCTTTAACCACTCTGGATGGGAGTGGGGAGAGCCCCGCAGCGGAGCGCTAGGAAGTCTCATGAACTGAAAGCAGTCGTTAGAATGCAGGCCGGGAGTTACACTGGGCAGCCCCCAGCCACACAGGGACTTCTTCCCTCCACCGCCGCCTCGCCCCAGGCCAACGCCCCAGCAGCCTGGCTGCACCCGGGGTCTGCACAGAAGGGCCGGCGACAGCTACACCACCGACTTGGCCTCCGAGTGCTGGCAGGCAGTAGGGACCGAGCGGCAAAGATGAAGGGCTCCCCGGCCTGGACCCGTCCAGGTGCCTTTTGCCCTGCCCCAGCCCCAGCGCCAGCCCTTCTGTTTTTCAACAGGAAAAGGGTGAGCCGGGTCGAAGCAGGTGGTGACAAGTGGCAGGTCTGCAGGTGGGCCCTGCGGGCTCTGTGTCTGCACCAGCTGGGCTGTTAGAAGGAGCAGGCGTGAGACGCCTCAGTTGGGGGGTGTTGAACTTGGCACTAGGGGGTGGGGATTAACCAATGCAGCCCAGGCTACTTCTCACTTCCCTTATCACCTCCTGCCACCTCCCCCCATAAATGTTAATGAACCCTACCTTCTACCTCCCAGCTCCCTCTAGTCAAGGGAGAGAGTGGGGCAAAATTTAGGTAAACTGAGTCTGGGCCACATAAGAGGTCTAGGGTCTAGGCCCCTTGCCGCCATTCTTTTGGTCCTTGATACTTTTCAGGGAGTGTCCACCTCAGTTGATACTCACGGTGGCAGTTTTGACAGCATCGATAATGGCCATTTCCTTTTTACAAATTAGCAAGCTGAGACAGAGAAGTGAAGGGACTTGCCATAGATCACACAGCCCATGGAGGACAGGGCCTGGGGATGGGGATAAAATCCATGGAACACTCTCCATGCTGCCTCCCCTCTTGGAGCCCAGCACTGGCCTCCCCATAGGGGTAAAGGAGCAAGCTGAGTCAGAAAGCCAGGCCTGCGGGTGCACAATGGGAAGGGACAATGAGCAGATGTCGCACCATGAAACAGGCTACCCAGCCATGCCCCAGAGCCCCCTGGCACAGACCCCTGGCTGAGCCCCAAGGCCAAGCTTGACTGCTGGCATCCGTTACCATGGAGACCCAGGCCTGGCTGGGGGGCTGGCCAGTGACAACAGGCCCCTCTCCCACCAATAGGAACCAGGCACTCAGGCTCAGAAAACTGGGGCCCAGACAGCGCTAGGTGGCACTCCCCACACCTGACTCCTTGTTTCATTCCATCTCCCAGCTCACCAGTCAACCCCACAATTCCAATTCTGAACTACCTCCATGCGTCTGCTCTTACCTGTCATCCCAGGATTGAGGGCGGCAGGAGGTAGCCCTGAGTACCCTATCCGGGAGCTAGGAGCAGGCAGAGATGTGGGTGAGGTCGTGGGCTCCCCGGAGAATGGAGCCAGAGCCAGCACCAACCACAGCAGAGAGGGAGATTCAGGCATTTCCTCGGAAGAGGCAGAGTTTAAATCCTGCCCCAAATGGAACAAATGTGGAAAATGATCAGGAGCATCAGCCTGGGCAAAAGCAGAGAAGCAGGACAGTCTGGGGCATGCTGAGAAAATGATGAGCACTGGACTGGGAGTCTGGTTACCTGATGCCTTGTCCGTGTCATGCCACTCACTAACTAGCTGTGAGACCCTCCCTGGGCCTCCTCAGGGACCAAATGAAGAATCTAAGAGCCCTTCCGGTTTTGGGTTTTTTTTTGTTTTTTAAGATTTTATTTATTTATTTGACAGAGACACAGCGAGAGAGGGAACACAAGCAGGGGGAGTGGGAAAGGAAGAAGCAGGCTTTTTGCCGACCAGGGAGCCCTATGCAGGGCTCGATCCCAGGACCCTGGGATCATGACCTGAGCCGAAGGCAGACGCTTAATGACTGAGCCACCCAGGCACCCTGAGCCCTTCCACTTTTGACAGTATGATTCCAGTATGGTTCCAACCCTGGACTCCCCCAGTTACAGGACTACCTCCGCACTCCCCAGGCTAGGTCAGGCTCAACAGGACCCTGAGCCCCCGTGGGGCACCGTGGGCGGAGCTGGGAGCCAGGTGCTGGAGCTGGACCGCTGGAGGTGGCCAGGAGGTGGCCTTGGGGCTTGTCTGGGGGGGGAGGGGTGGCAGACTACTTTGTGGATTGATTTAGCTCAGGAAGGTGAGAAGGAGGCCTGGAGGTGAGAGTTTCGCCCTCCTGCTCATCTCTTTAGGTAAATACATCCACACCCAGCATTTCCCCTTCTCTTTCCATCCTGGGGGCACTTAGACCTCAGAGCCCAGAGCTGAGGTGTGAGCTCTGCTTCCCGATGCAGGGGCTTCCCTCGGAGATCCCCCTAAGCACGAGCCCGCTTCCACAGTCACCATCACCCACATTCTGTAGGGAAGGAACAGTTAGAGTCCCTGGTCACCAGCTTCTGGGACCTTGGATATCTCAGCCCGGAGGGCGTGGACACAGCAGAAAGTCTCCGGATGAGATCCATGTGGAATAGAAAGAGCATGGACTTTAGGAACCTAGTTCCACCATTCACTAGCTGGGTCATTCTGAACTAACTACCTACTAGTGTGTCTCAGTTTCCCTTTCTGTCGAATGGCGTAATACTGGGACGGTACAGAGCAGGGTGGGACCAGAGGTCATGTGAAGAGGCTGGTTGGCACTTCATCCCAGGCAGCTGCTGGTGGGCGCAGGGAGGAGGCCCTAGGGACAGCTGCTGCCCCAGAGAGGATGATGGGTGAGGCCCAAGAACATATTACACCTTTTGGCGTCTGCTCAGTGCAGTCATCTCATTTGGTCCTCCGACATCCTGAGGCGGTACCGCCCCATTTCTAGGAGAAAAGTGCCCAGGCCCAGAGAAAAGTAGCTCACGCCAATGCACCGGCTCTTCTCCGAGTCTGTCTTTTCTGAGACGGGTCCTTCCACAGCCCCAGCTGCACCTTCTCCCCCATCCCTGGCCCCCCACCTGTTGCACCCACTATTTGCTGCCAGTTGGGACAGCCTTAACACCTCCATCCCAGTGGCCAGACAGCAGAGAGGGGGAGCAAGGGGTGACAGAGGCAGTGGAAGCAAGCGCTCCTAGCCAAGCCCACCGCCTGCCCCCTGGAGGGAGGCTCCTCCTTTTAAGGCTGCTTCTGGGAATTTCCACCCCCAGAGCCAGACTCAGCAACCCCTGTCCCGGAATGATACCTGCACTCTCCCTTGGGGAGGTGGGGCACCGGACCTGAGGGCAGGAGAAGCTGGCCCTGGGAGGGGAGGAGGGGCCCTCCAGTCCAGGTCTGAGGGTCAGGAAAAACGGGGGAGACCACAGGGGCCAGCCTCCTTATCCAGCAGCTCCATCCTCTGTGCTCGGGTAGCCCAGCAAGAGGCTGGCGGCCCCCGCCGGTGGCTGCTTAGCCGGCTCACTGGCCAGGAAGGTGGACACCTCACACCTCAGTCTCCCAGTTACGCCCTCCTCCCCCACTCCTCCTCCCCTCCCTTCTCTCTCCTCCTCCTCCCCTCTCTCTCCTCCTCTCCCCCCTGAAAACCTGTGGCTTGAAGAGACCTTGGCTTCTCTGGGACTCTACCCCTGGGGACTGCCCATATCTGCTCCTGAGTTTGGGGGCAGGGGGGCAACCGCCCCAAGAAATCTCTCCGGCGATGGGAGCCACCCGCCTGCTGCCCAACCTCACTCTGTAAGTGTGCTCCCTCTCTGGACTGAAGTTTTGTCGCCATTTCCAGCCTGGGGCAGACCTAATCTTACCGGGACCCCACACGGAGGGGCTGGGGGGGGTGCCTGGTTGCTCGCCCTGGGTTGACGGCTGGCACCCACACCAGGGTCTGCCTTGTCTTCCCACACAGGTGCCTGCAGCTACTGATTCTCTGCTGTCAAACTCAGGTAGGCGGGCGCCCCCCCCCACCAGCTTTTCCCCATCTCCCCGCACCCCACCCAGCTGGGGTGGGTAGTCTCCTCTCGGCAGGTTCTGGTCTCCCCCTGGATACAGATGGTTTTTGAGGTTGGGGGGTTGGTGTCAGCCTTTGGAGGCGGGTAGAAGGGGCTAAGGCACATTTGGGGATTCACTGAGGTCTTTATCTGTCCTCCCTCCATGACCCTCCCTGTCCCTACTTGTCCTGGAGTCTCTGTTTCTCTCTCCTTATTGCCAAACGTGTTCCTCCCCCACCCAAGGCTAAATGCATGGGGCAGCCCAGGCTTGAGGGATGGAGTCTGGAGCGGTAGGTAGAGGGCAGAGGTGCTGGCTCAGGTGAGGCTTGTACTTGGAGGTACCTGAAAACACAGGTTTCCATGCAAAACCACTTGTGCGTTCCACTTACTACCCCACGCCCCCCAACACGGATGTCCTGGGGGGCCACTGTCCTGGGGGATTGAGTGGACAGTCAGAATGCCCAGCCAGGGCGGGGTGACTCCTTACCTACAGGGCAATGAGGTGAAGCCCAAAGAGGTGTTTTTGGGACAAGATTCAGGGTTTGCATCTCCACACTCCCCCCACCCTATGTCAGCGCCCCCCCCATGCACACCCCCCCACCCCAAGCCTCAGCCCCCTGTGCAAGGCTCGGTCCCTTTTTGTGATCCTCCATAAAAGTGCAGCTATTAAAATGCACTGGTCCAGAACTGCTCTGGGGAGAGATCGCTTGGCTTTCCCAGGCCGGAGGCCCGCTTCTCTTCATATCCAGTGGGGACTTTTTTTGAAGGTAAATGCCTTTTCTCTGGGAGAGGGAAAGGGGCTGCCTTTGAAGCAGTGGGGGGGTGGGAGAGAGAGAGACAACTCCCCCCCCTTTCCTTCCCCCTTTTGCTCTA
Organism: Neomonachus schauinslandi; assembly: GCF_002201575.2. Classification (NCBI taxonomy): domain Eukaryota; kingdom Metazoa; phylum Chordata; class Mammalia; order Carnivora; family Phocidae; genus Neomonachus; species Neomonachus schauinslandi. The sequence continues at coordinate 43,590,149 of NC_058404.1, forward strand.
GCCCCCGTTCCAGGCCTTTTGCTTCACACATCCAGGGAGAGCAAGAAGAAAGCCCCCAGCCTGGCCAGGAGGGGGCTGGGGGTGGGCCCAACCTGTTCTGGAAGGGGAATTAGCACAATGGTGAGGCTGGCCGGGGCGTTTATGGCCTGGCTGAGGCCCCATTCAGGACTCAGGGAAGGTGGCAAAGCTGTCCTTTCCCCCTTGAAGTGCCCCCTCACCCCCCTTGGAGGGGGGGCCGGCAGGCCGGACCATAGCCATGCTTGAGGGGCCGTCTGACAAGCAGCTGTCTGCAGCAGTGGAAGGGGAGGTCCCCCTGCAGCGGGAACATGAAAGGGACAGGCCAGGTCCCGCGGGGAGAGCGACTTGTGGGCTGTGGGGTTGTGGGGGGGGCGTGGGGCTGCTTTTGTGCAGGGCCTGAAGGGGGACAAGGAGAGGAGGGGGCTTCAGGGGGGCCCTCTCTGCTCCTGACCTGGAACAGACAGCCAGAAGAAGGCTGCCCGCCAAGAGGGGCGGAGGGCCTGAACCTGGGCCAGGAGGCTGGGGGCTGGGGACAGGCCGGACCTCACCGAGGGTCCTGGGCCAGCCAGACCCCACTCCCTGGCAGGGAGGCAGGCCCCCACCCCAAATTCCAGGGTGGGGTGCGGGTCGCACTTCGCTGCTCTGAGTCTCCAGACCCTGCTCTCATAGGCAAGGGGGGTTCTGGCGGCACTCCTGGCCAGTGGCTGAGCTGGAGTCGGAAATGAGCAGTGACACACACGAAGGGTTAACCCTGAGCGGGTTACAGGGTCAGCCTGGAGCCGCTCACTCACTGCCCCTTTCCTCAAAGCTGATCCTTCCGGCTCCGGGCTCCTCCCTCTACAACAGAGTGGCCTCTGACAGATGCTGATCTGGGTCCAGGTCTGTCTCAGTGGTTGTGACTGGGCCTGGGATAAAGGTGGCCTTAGGGATCTGGGGCAGAGAGAGTCTGGCCAGCAGGATCGGGTGGAGAGAGAAACATTTGAGCCTAGGGTTGAAGCTGTCACCAGCAGCTGCCACTGAGAAATGGCATCAGGTTTGCACCTTACTGGAGAGGGAGGACAGGAAGTGGTCTGTTTTTCTCCCACTCGGTGTTGCAGATAGGTAAGGAGAGACTGGGCCTGGGGCGGTACTCGGCCAGGCTTGGCAGCGCGCACGGTGGAACCCGGGGAGCAGGCAGCAGGCTGCAACATCGCCCCCACTGGCCACGAGCCTGTTACATCGTGGCACAGGCAGGCAGGCGCCTCCCGGGGGCGCCCCTGGGCCACCACCCCTAGCGCCTCCTCCTGCTGCGGCCTCCACCTCCCTCACCCCTAGAGGAGGGAGGAACACTGACCCGGGGCCTGGCGTCTCTGAGAGCCCTGAGCACCCAGGGGCAGGGGCAGGGGAGGCGGGCAGGAGCTCGGGATTCCACAGTTCGCGCTGAAATTGGGTTCCTTCTAGCAACCAGAGTCACGATTCCAGGTCGGCACTAGATCACCAGGTGTCCCCCAAGCCTGGCAGATAGAGAGCCCAGAGGTCACGACTGGCTCACCCACTGGCCTGGGAGGATCATATGTCCCCTTGCCCTGCACCTCTGCTTCCCAGGACCAATGGGCCTGCCCGCATCACACTCACCTCCACACCCCGCTCCCCTGGATGGACCAGTGGTGGTGTCACCCAAAGCAAATTGACACTATTTTTCCCTTGGTAACCGCAAAGGGGGAGAATCACCCGTCTCCTAATTTTAACCAGTACGTGAGGGACCAGGGCGCCATGACCGACCAGCTGAGCCGGCGGCAGATTCGCGAGTACCAGCTCTACAGCCGGACCAGTGGCAAGCACGTGCAGGTCACCGGGCGTCGCATCTCTGCCACCGCGGAGGACGGCAACAAGTTCGGTGAGACCCAGCCCTCGTCAGAGGCCACTCACACCCCTGGCCTGCCTAACCTGGTCTCTCCCCAGATCCTGTGCCAGGGCAGGGGCCCAAGTGTGAGAGCCTCCCGGTGCCCCCCCGCCCAAGCTTGGAGGTCAGGCTGGTTGGGGAGCCCCCTGCCACACCCCTGAGCCGGGAACCCCCATGGACAGAAGTCTTTCTCCCCCTTCCCCATCACAGCCAAACTCATAGTGGAGACGGACACCTTTGGAAGCCGCGTGCGCATCAAGGGTGCCGAGAGTGAGAAATACATCTGCATGAACAAGAGGGGCAAGCTCATCGGAAAGGTGAGACCTGGAAGGAGGGCGAGTGGATGAATGAACCAATCTTACTGCCTGCCCCACAGCACCCCACTCCCCTCTACTGGGCCCAAGCCAGGACTACTTCTACTCACACCCCAACACTCAGCCACTCTCTGGTTTCTCCATTTAAATGAGTCCCTGTGGGTCTAGAAGCCCTCAGAACACTTAGTGATCCATAAGTCTCTTCGGCTCTGATTTCCGGGCTATGTCCCAACATCAATCAGTCAGGATTTTAGCACCTACATGAGATTGCAGCCTTCATGTTGAGGGTTAAGTGCTGATCGGGGCTGAGAGTGGGCACTCATACACGGCCACAAGCTCCCCCAAGGTCAGTGGGGTCCCCAGAATCCCTCCAGGAAGATGCACACTGCCTACAAAACTGCCTGCTAGTGTAACCTCTCCACAATGGCAGGCCCAGCACTGTTGTGTAGGGAGAATTCCATTTCCTTTAGCATTTGTCAATCCTGGCTTCTGATTCTGGCTGTTCTTACCACATATTTGCTGATTTCAGTCAAGCCTCAGGCTTCTCGTCTATAAAAATGGGCATAGGGTCAAGGCTATGGATAAGGTCAAATGGGGGCTGTGTGGTTCCTGACATTGTCTTTATTCTGTAAACATTTGCCCCTTCTTTTCATTAGAGGCTGTTGCCCCCTTTTCCTCCACCCAGCAGTTACCATTCGCCCACACTGAGGAGTGTTCTCATGTGCTGAGTACCCACTGAGTACGCACTGCAGAATAATCTGGATCTTTATGCCACGTCTGGGGAAACAGGCTCGGCATGGCTAAACACCCTTCTCAAGGTGTACAACTTGCAAATGACAAGCCTGTGTTTAAGTTCAGATCTGACTCCCAGCAAAACTTGTTCCTTTCTCCCACTTTTGCCTCTCCAACAAGGGCACCCGTCTCACCTCACCAGGCAGAAGTCCTTGGGCACGCAGCCCCCATCACTCCCTCCTTTGTCCTACAAAATAGGCCCAAAAGGCTGACAAGCCAGACAGGTTGGGTGGACAAACTCCCCTCCTCACCCTCCTTCCCTCCGCAGCCCAGCGGGAAGAGCAAAGACTGTGTGTTCACGGAGATTGTGCTGGAGAACAACTACACGGCCTTCCAGAATGCCCGGCACGAGGGATGGTTCATGGCCTTCACGAGGCAGGGCCGGCCCCGCCAGGCTTCTCGCAGCCGCCAGAACCAACGAGAGGCTCACTTCATCAAGCGCCTCTACCAGGGCCAGCTGCCCTTCCCCAACCACGGCGACAGGCAGAAGCAGTTCGAGTTCGTGGGCTCAGCCCCCACCCGCCGGACCAAGCGCACACGGAGGCCACAGCCCCTGACGTAGTCAGGGACACTGGGGGCAGCCGCCCCTCACCAGCCTTCCCATCCCCTTCCCTTCCTGATCCCAAGACTGGGCTGGGGTGGAGGGAGGGGAACCAGAGCCCCCAAGGAGGACCCTGAGGACCACCAAGCGTCAGAGCCTCCAGCCGGAAAGGGGCGGGACTGCCACAAACCAGGGCTGGGGCCTCAGGGCAGCCGCCCCAGACACCCCCCCCACCCCCCCACCCCCGCGCTGGAATAGGCCCCGGGGGTGGGGGTGGGGCAGACCCCCAGGCGGGGAACTGTAGTGTTCCCCTGGACGCAGGCTCCCTGAAACAGGTGGAAAGGGCAGCAGATTCAAGGCCTTGCAGACACTGTCAGGAACTCTGCTTGCGGAGACTTCCTCAGTCTACTTCCAGCCTCCAAATTCCTCCTGGCCAGACTGTAGGAAGGGACTTTTGTGTTTGTTTCAGGAAAAAAGAAAAAGGGAGCGGAAAAAAAAAAAAAAAAGAGGGATGGCCATTCTTCACATTCCACTACCCAGGCCTGCACCCCCATCCCCAATTTCGAGCCCCAGAATAAAACCATTTTCCTGCAAACGGGTTATCTGAAGGCGGGGTGGACAATCCAACTCCCAAATTGCGGGGTAACAAACTTGCCTCTCCGAGAGGCGCGGAGCAGAGCCCAGTGGCCCGGGGCCGGGCGTGGCCCGGCAGGTGGATGGGGCGGCGCTCGGGGCGCGGGGGACAGCGCCGCCCGCAGGGGAAGCGGGGCGTGGGTGGCCCGGGGAAGGCCCCGCACCTCCGCCCGGCGCGAGGCTGGCGGCCCGGGGCGGGCCCAGGCCCCGGGACCGGCGGGCGCTCCCCTCCCTCCGCGCGGGCTCCGGTTTCCTGGCTGGCACAGCGCGTCCCGTGCTACCTGTTGGGGCGAAGCAAACCCAAACCCTTGGGCGGGCGAGCCGCCGGGGCCGGGGCCGAGGCAGCAGGCCCGAGAGCCCGGCACGGCGCCCGGGCGGCCCGCGGACGCCGCAGCCTCCTCGCCGGTAGCCAGATTGCCGTTTTCCGGTGAGGAGGGGGGGCAGGGGGATGGGGGAGGAGGGCTCGGCCGAGCGGAAGGGGGAGTGAGGGCGAGAATGCGTCCTCTTGTTCCCCAGGTCTCCGCGGGGGGCGGGGGCGGGGGCGGGGGCCACACCTGAGGGGAAGTCGCAATTAGAGGCGGCGGGCCCGGCCGCGCGGCCCAGGGGGAGGGGGAGCCGCGGCGGGCGGAGGGGAACGGCGCCCCCCTCCCCCGCCCGGGCTTCTCGGGTGGGCTTTCCCAGACGCCTCCAGGTGTGCTTTTGGGGAGTGGAACTAAGAGGCCATAAAAACCGCCTCTTTCCTCCTCTGCGCTGGCTTTTAATCTTGTTGAGGGGAAAGCCCTTCTTAGCAGGGCTCCCCGCCCAAGCCCGCTCTTCTGTTGTTGGACCCCCAGCCTCAGTTTCCCTTTCCTCTGCTTTCTGGGAAGCTGTTGGAGGGAAGTATTATGGAGAGAGAGGAAAAAGGATGAATAGACCTCCCTTCTCCCCACTTTTCCCAAGAATGGCCTAAAAATAAGGACCGATTGGGAAGTTGGGGAGGAGCCTGGTTTAGTCAAAATGGGAGGTGGGTGAAGCAGCCGTCCAAGTCGGTGGAGGTTGGGGATCCCTCGCCTCTCCTTTGGTGAGGACTGGAGCAGTCTGACACCCCCAACTCTGAGCAATTTAGAAGGCACAGCCAAGAGGGAGGTCCCCCAGGCCCCAGGCCATTCTCCCCCAGCTTGTCATAATTGCTTTGCACCAGGTTGCCCCCGCCCCATCACAAAGAGCCTTAATCCTGGTGAAGACTGCAGGAGATGTGTTGGGGGTCGTTTTCTGGGGGTTGGGGGGTAGGGAGGGTGGTCCGGAGCCACAGCTGATAACTGGTGAGTTCAATGGGATTTTAAACACAGGGGCACCGCCCAGCAATTACCTGAGGACAAAGGGTTGGGGCCCCCAGGTGTGGAGGTCTGGACTTGGGGGGGCAGGGGTAGGAGACTGGGAAGGAGGTGTGTTGGGGAGGGGGGCTCTTACAATCCTGCTGATTTCCGCAGGAATTTAAGACATTCTTTAAAACTCTAGACTGCCTCCCCCAGCCGGGCTCTCAGACCCACCCCACCATCCCTGGCTGGGTTAGAGACAGCTTCAAAGGTGGACGGGGCCCTTTGTCTTGCCTCTGCTTTCTTCTCCGCCTTTCTCCCGCCCCTCCTCCCTCTCTTTGACCTCCCCAGCACGGACAGGCCTCTGGGGGCCGGCTCCAGAAAGCCCTCACTGTTTCCTTTCTTGCTTTCTGAGGTGAGACCTGGTGAGGGGGGGCTGAGAGTGGGCAGGGTGAGGGAGGAAGGCGGCCTCGGAGGTCTGTGCCATCTCAGAGTGCCTTGCCCCGCCCCGAGCCCCGAGCCTGGCACGTCTGACGCCTGCTGGTGGCCTTGGGTCTCTGGCTTGGCTCTCTGAACCTTCTTACCACACCTTTTCGTGCCTCTGCCAAGTCCAGGCTCCATACCCAGAGGGTGTCTTCATACTCTGGGGAAGTCTGTTCAGTTCGTTCGCCTAAACTGGGGCTGATTTCAAAGATGCTGAAAGGAAGAGGCCAAAGGAATGGATCTCTGAAAATGGGGTCTCAAGGGATTTAACATGGGTGGGGGAGGAAGAAGGTTTCCTTGAGGACCTCAGACCACTCCGCAGCTGGCTGCAGCAACCCTGGCTGCCTCTGTGTGCCGGAAGGTTCTAAGCAAGTGTGCAGATGGGGGTGGACACCGTGGGGGAAGACTTGGGGCAAGATGAGCGCATCCCTCTCCGGGAGGATGTGACAAAGTGGAGGGAGGCGGCAGCAGGTGTCTCAGATCCTGTGCTGGTTAGGATTACCAAGACCTCCAGCTAAGAATAGCCTGCGTATTGATCTCCCCTCCGCTGTCCTGTCCTCCAACAGCCAGATGAGGCAGAGGGGGAAATCCACTCACTTTCTAGTCCCTGCAAGCTGGCTTCTATTAAAGTCACTCTACTGAGCCCTGTCCCTCATACTTCAGTGGCCAGTGAGCTCCCTGGCTTCAGACCTGGGCGTCCCCAGCCTCACAGCCCTGGACTCCATGAAGGACCACCCCTTTTTGAAGCTCTGTCCTACCTCTTCATTCTCTGTTGCTGGGACCCTTCTCTTCCCTGGCTCCTCTTCATAGAAACATTCCCTAAGATTTCTGCCTTTCTCTTCTCGCCTTGTTCTTCCTGCTGCGTCTCTCCTAGCAATGCAGCACGTCAGCTGTCACCCCCTTGCACACCACTGCTTTCTCTCCCACACTCAGAAACTCTGCACCGCTGCCAGACCTCGCTGGGGTCTGTCTCAGTTAGTACAGTAGCTTTCCAAGTCATGTCTCTGCCTCCCGACACCCCTACCCCCTCCAGGATATCACACGGTTCGCTCACCCTACCCCACCCTAACCCACAGCTCTGCTCGCGTTATGGGATCACCAGTGGACTCCTTAGCTCCTGTACAATCCCGCCCAGCCTTCCTTCCCAGCCCTGTCCCTACAAGTCCCCTCCAGGAGCTCTGGCAAGACAGCAGCCCTTGCCGTCCGGCCAGCACCCTGTGCCCATCTTTGATCGTGAGGTTCCTACTGTCCAGCACGCCTTCCTCCAGAACGCTCACACGCCCAGACTGCTGCTGTCTCCTCTGCTTTGTAGACTTGCCTCCTCTCTTGGGCTAGCGGTCATCTCCGGTGCCCTGGGGCTCTCTGGCCACCCACTTGCCCTTGCCTTATGCACACATCACTGTACTTATTCGTGCTTGTGGGATGGTTGTGCTACAAAGCAAGTGCCTCAGATGTAGAAGTAGTCCGTCTTTGCCTCCCCCATAGTACCCAGCACAGGACGTTCCACAGAGTAAGTATTTATTGAGGGAATTAAACCAACTGAAGGTCCAGAAAGAAGTCCTTGGCCCAGGACCCTGCAGTCCCTCAAGATGGAGGCAGAATGAGAACCAGAATCCTGCCTCTACCTTCCATCCTTAGGTGGACTTGGACAGGGATGGGTCCTAAGCACTTAATCCACAGACTTATTTATTCCCTACAACGTACAAGCACTGTGCTAGCCCTTCAGTTAACAAAAAAGATGGACAAGATATTGTATCATCCCCTGTCAAGATCTCCAGACACTTGAAACTTAAGGACTTTCGGAAATCTCTCTCTCACACCTAAGAAGATAGCAAAGTGGCATTTGGTACATCCCAAAAGAGGAAAAAAGGAGATAGGAGCTATTGGAAATAAGGACACTAATGTGTACAGAACTCCAGAGATGTGCCAGGCAGCATGTGAGAAATACTCACGTATAACCCCTTATTCAGGGGGTAAGATTATTCCCATATCATGTGTGGGCGAGCTCAGACTCGGAGATATTAACTCATCCGTGGTCGCAGCTAGTGAGCATTACAGTCTAGATTCTTGCCTGTCTTCATCACCTGAGTGGGATGTTCTCCACTTCCAGCCAGGCATGGTGGGTTCCGGGATGGGAGAGTACATGGGGCCAGAGCATTGGGAAAGGCTGGTGTTTGCATGATCTTTAAGGATGAGCAGGATTTCAGGGGCTCTTGGGTGGCTCAGTCGGTTAAGTGTCTGACTCTTGATTTCGGCTCAGGTCATGATCTCAGGGTCTTGAGATCCGCATCAGGCTCCAAGCTTAGTGGGGAGTCTGCTTGAGATTCTCTCTCTCTCCCTCTGCCCCTCCCCCCACCTCTAAACAAATAAAAGAATGAGCAGGATTCCAGTCCGCAGACAAGAATTGCAAGGGAAAATACTAAGAGGGAAAACAGCATGAGAAAAAAGGCTTTGAGGCAGGAAGCTGTGAGGCGTGTTCAGGGGAAGTTGAGCAGTCCATGGGTTTGGCTAGAATTGTAAGTTTGCCTGGAGAAGTGGCAGGAAAAGATTGGGCCACACTAGGGAAAGTTTTGCGGTAGCAGGAGCTTTGAGAAGGAGAGTGATCATGCAGTTGTGGGTTGGGGTCTGGGGGAGAGGCTGGTCTTGTGGCAGCATGCTGGGAGCTAAGGCTCTAGGGTCCCCGAGACAGAGGGTCCAGTGTACAGAGGTGGGGGGGGGGTACGTGACTTCTAAACTCTTGAGAAAGGGTCACTTCTAGGCCCTCATCCTTCCTTTTATTCCTGTGGCCCAGTTGTCACCTTTCCCTTCTCCTTAGGTGCCTAGGTACCCTTAGTCACCCTCCCCAGGAGTTAATGTTTAGACGGCCCAGGCATAGGGGGAGAGTCCCTGGTGCTCCCAGTCCCAGCAGGTTGGTGCATGGGGCGGGGCGAGGGGCAATGGAGTGAGACCAAGAAAAGAGAAGCCCATTGCACAGGCCTTGCGGAGGGGGCTGGCGGCGGGGCCAGAGTCCAGTCAGGACATCTGGCACCCGTGATCTTGCTGCAGAAAGGAGCCAAGAGCTAGGTGTGTGGGGCCCGGGACTGCCTGCCTGAGAGGGGCAGAAGTTCCAGCCCCTATTGTGGACGCAAGGGGCCATCCTCAAGGCCTCAAGGCACTTCTGAGCTTACAGGTACGTTAGTCCCCTCAGCAGCTGGGTATGGCCAAGAGGTGCCCAGGAAGCCTACCCTGGGGCCTGGACAATAGGCACTGGTGTTCAGTGTTGCCTGCTTCTGGGGGAAACTTTTTGCCTCCCCTCTCATCCCAGTCTGAAGGGGAGACAGGCAAGCGACAGGGGAGGATGGTCCACAGGCCCTGAGGAGTCTGGGGCCTTCTCAGGGGGAAGGGGCTGGTGGGCAGAGCAAGTCTCACTGTCAGGCAAGACCAGAGGGGAAGTAGAGGTGGAGCATGGCAGGTGAGAGAAGGGTCTCCTGGCCTGGTTGTGCCCTCGCCGTGGGCACCGACACACATGCACACGCACACGCGCGTGCACACACATGCACACACACACACACACCCCGGGATCCCTCTCAGTAAGGAATGACCTTGACAGCTACCATGCCTCAGGCCGACAGAGGGAGCCTTAACTCTGCACTCTGCAGTCGCCTTGGTTCCAGGGTGGGCTGGTGGCAGACTCTTCCTGCACAAGGTGGCTCTCCCACCCCGTGGAAGGACATTCCTCTAGAGTGGGGGGCAGTGGGAATGGGCTTTTGCAGGATTGGAAGACTCTCCTCTTGGTCAAGGGGAATGAGAGGGTTCAGGACTAGGAGGATGTGCTCAGAGACAGCTGAGGTCAGGTGGGGGGCAGACTTCTGGGCCCACAACCCCGTGTCCACCCCAGCCATGCTCAGGGCCTTGCCTTCCTGCTGGAAGCCACCCTCTGACCCTTCAACAGAGGTCATCCCTCCCTGTTCCTATCGCTCTTCCCCTACTGTACACTAAGCTTTCTGGAATGGGGGACACTGCCCAGTGCTGCCTCCGTCTGCAAGGCCGTCCTGCTCTCTGGCCCTAAATTAGGGCTGTCCTGAGGCCGCCCCGGGAGCCAACCCCAGAGCCTCATGGAAGGGGGTAGGGGAGACTCAGGGGGAGCCCTGGCCCCTGCAGCTCCCCCACCCCCACCCCAGCACCGAGCAGACCTGAGGCTGCCTCCCTCCATCCCTGAAGAGGCAGGGGGAGCCACAGCCGCCTCCTCCCCCCTCCCTGCTGCCGCCACGGCTGAGCCGGCAGGTTGTCTTGGCAACGGGAGGCGGAGAGGAGATGCGCCGAGGGATGGAGGTGTATGTCACCGAGGAAGCTGCCGGGCTCCTGCCCCACGCCCCAGGCCCCTGAAGGTACCGGAGAGCCCTCCCTTCCCCCTCCCCCTCCCCCTGCCCTTTCCCCTGGCTTCCCCCACTCCGTCCGACGACGACGTGCTTGTTTCGCAGAGGAGAATGCTCCCCTCCTCCCGGCCCAGAGACTCCTACCCATTCCTCATGAGCCACCTCATTCCAGGCCCCTGTCCACAACTGTCCTTCCCCGCAACAGCTCATTCCAACCCGACCTCTGGTCACCCTTGCACCGGAAGACAAAACTCCTGGGGTGGGGCCTGGGGGCGGGGTGGCAAGTGGGAAAATCAGGGGCCCTAACGGGCTGCGGTGGAAAAGCACCTGGTGCTCGGTGTGCCGGAAGGCTGGCAGGAGGCTGCCCACAGCCGAGCCGGCGGGGCCCCGGGCAGTGAGGGTGGGCTTGCAGGGAGGAAAGCAGAGACCAGGGCTGGTTTCCCAGAAAGGCCTGGGTCCCCCTCCTCCAAAGCTGTGGCCCCTCCTGCCACATCAAAAGTACACCCCCTCCTGCATCATGTCCTGACCTTTTTTTCCTAGTTAAAGGTTTCTTTCCCCACCCCCAGGCTTTCTGGTTCCTTCCTACTGGGCCCTCTCCCCAGCCAGTCCCCAGCAGCTAAGCCTGAATTCTTTCTACTCTTCCTCAGCCACTCAGCTGCCTGCCTTCTTCATTTCTCCTTTCTCGCTGGAGCCCATCCTTCAGAATTCATTCTTCTCTGTCTTCCACTACCCCACACATCCCTCCATTCCTGTCCCTATCTGTGCCCTCCCGTCCTCTTTTCTTTGAGAAAGAGGTCCAAGGCACGCTCTCACCTGTCCCCCTCAAGCCCCTTACCCTGTGATTTTCCATTTGGATGCCCCAGAGCCCCCTCCCCACATTCTAGATTTCCCCAAGGACAGCTCATACCATCAGCTGACCGGCTGTGGGCAGCAGTTACCAGGGCAACAACAAGGGCTGCCTAGGTAGGCAAGTCTGCTGTGAGGTGGAAGGAGACTGGGGCCACGGCCAGGGTCAGCCAGCTGGGCTCCCTCCCCTGCCCCCCAGGGGTCTCAAATGAACCAGGCTCTGCGCTGAGCTCAGAGAGAACCAATGGGCCAATGGCAGGGTCCTGGAGTGGTGAGGGTTTTCCCATTCAGGGAAGGCACATCCTGTAGTTCTGTGCTGGGACCTTGGCATCACCTGGCAGGAAATTGCCTTCTGATGCAGCTGCCCTGGTGAAAGACGGGGTCCTTCTCACAGTTCCCAGGGGATCCAGGGTACCAAAGGACAAGCCCAGTCTCCCATGCTAAGGACCGGGTTTCTCAGATCCTCCCATTCAGGCCTCCCCAGGAGGGGGTGAATCCTTCCTTGGGTGACCAATTCTGGCATTTTGCCCTCTCCGTGCCCCTGAGCATCTGTGCCTTTTAGCACCCCAGGGAGGCAGGGCCCCCAGAGGCCTGCGTTGCTGCTTTTAGGTGATGAGTAGGAGATGCAGGTGCTGGGAGGAGCCAGGTGTTGTCACCCCTCGGTTATCAGTAGAGCCCCCTTTTGCCTCCACCCCAACTCAAACCCTGGCTGTTTCTGCGGAGGCTTGAGGGGCTGTGTGTGTGTATGTGTGCGTGTGAGCGAGCATGAGTGTTACAGGGTTGGGGCCATGGGAGAGGGAAAAAGGCCAGCAGCTCGCCGAGTCTGCTTCCGATTCCGCTTCGTCATGATGCCCGGTTAATGCTCCTCTTGTTTGAGACGGATTGAGCTGCAGCGAGTGATCGAGGTGGAAGAGCAGACAGACACACACAGACACAGACGCACGCCCTCGGGCCGGCCACACGCTATCAGCGGGGGGGGGGGAGGTTCGGGGAGGGGGGAGGGAGGGGGCAGGGCCCGCCCCGCCAGACGCAGGCTCCAAGCGCCAGCTCGTGGAGAAGCAGGGTGGGGACGAGGGGGTGGGGGCCCAGAGCGTAGGTCCCCTCCTGTGCCCCCCCCCCCCCCCCCCCCCCCCCCCCACCTACCCCAAGCCGGCGTTTTTCCTGTTATTTGTGCTCTGGGAAAGCACGGCTGGGTTCCTGGAAGAGACGCCTATTACCTTGGCTCTTGAGAAAAAGCGGCAGCCCTGGGACCCGGGCCGGCGCCTGCCCGCCCCGGCCTTGGGGCCTCAGAGCGTCTGGGCCCCACTGTCTGGGAAGAGGTAGGTGGCAAGGTCTCCCACCTCTCTTCCCCTCTGTGGGCACTTTGGGCTCTGGGTGGTGGCAGGGATCCTCCGGGGAGGGGGTCAGCTGTGGCCCCTGTTCAGTGGGAGAATGGTCGTGCGTGGCCAGACCCTGGGACTAGCTGGGTTTGATCTCCTCAAACCTGATTTGAGAAAGAGGGTCGGGGTGTTTTATACTGTCACCCAGTACCCCCTTCACCTAGCTGTGCTGGGCAGAAGTCCAAGCGATGGGATGAGGGGGACAGGGGTGGGCAGGGGAGCTGTTCTTTCTTTGCTGAATAACAGGGAGCGCGTAGGGAGGAGAGAGGAAGGGGTTGCCAGTCTCCCTCCCAGTGTGCCACAGATCTTGAGAGGGGAGCCGGACACACAGACACCTGAATGCTGGTGGTGATGGGTGTGCTCCCTGTGGGGAGGTACCTGGGGAGCCCCTTTCTCGCCCTTGGCTGGCCAGGCTGCGGTGAGAGCCGAACGCAGACTGAGGTTGGGTGGCAGGGCGTGGCCGCAGGCCTGACCCCCTGCCGGAGTGCTTGAAGGGGCTCGGGCTGAGCAGACCTTCAGGCCCCGAAGGATCCAGAGGCACCCTTTTGCTAGTTATGCCCCTTCCTGGGCAGATGCGCCTGGTGTTTCCCTCCCGGGGGACGGTGTTGCCAGGGTTTGAGAGTCAGGGGAGCAGGGGCAGGTGTAAGAGAAGGAAGGCAGTCAGGCCTTGGGAATGGGGGAGCAGGAATGCTCCCGGGGAATGGGTAAATGGGGGGCACTGTGTTCCGGTACACGTGCACAGCTTAGAGAGGGGGTGTCAGCACGTGACGCGGGTGATTGTGAGCATGGAGAACGGCTGCCGGGGAGGCTCAGTGCGTGGGGGTGAGGGGGCGTCAGTGGCACCGTGTGTCACTGTGGGGGCCCTGCCGGGAGAGTGGGGGCGTGATCTTGCAAGCAGGGTGCATGGGTTCTGCAACTGTGTTTCAGTGTGGGCTCCTGCGTGTGTGGGTGAAGTCCACACAGTGTGGAGCTGCGTCCGCGTGTGAGCCGCCGTGCTGCTGGCCTCTCCATATGCTGAACACTTGAGTCATACTGTTCACGTCGTAGTGCAGGTCTGTAGGGATTCCTCTTTTGGAGCTCACGTGTGTGTGTGTGTGTGTGTGTGTGTGTGTGTGTGTGTGTAGACACCAGAATAGTGATATCCCCAGAATTCAGAAGCTGAATTTGGGACACAAGACCCTTGTGTCTTCCCTCTCAATCCAGCTTGTGTAAGTGACAGCATAACGAACCAGCCGGACCGGCTATAAATAGAGACCAGAGCAGGAACATGCTGAGGACCACGCAAGCCTGAGGGGTTGGGGGGAACTCAGAAAGAGAGGCCTCTTCAGAGGGAAGGCAGAGAGAAAGGCTACAGAGACCCGAGAGTGATCTAGGAGAAACTGGATGAAAAGATGCATATTTGTGTGAGGTAGGAGGAATGGAAGGGGGTGCCTGGGCCCAGGCCTGCTGCCATCAGGGACAAAGACCAGGCAGGGCCTTGAGCAGGGGGGTTCTCAGACCGGGACCCAGATTCGGGGGCCAACCTGCCCCTGCCTGGGGCTCCATCAGAGCGTGAGAGGGTGCTGTATAGTGCTGGTATTAGAAGAACCCCAGCCCTCGTCCTAGCAGATGGAGCAGGGCTTTAAAAATGGGGATGGGGAGGAGGAAAGGAGAAAAGCGGAGAGAGGGTACAGGCTTTGGGGGTGCTCCACGAACCCCGGCGCCAAGCTAGGAGCCCTCCCCTGCTCTCGCACGCCCTTTCGGGGCAAGCGTGGGTGCCCCCTACACACACACACACACACACACCCTCAGGCCTCCCCTGCTGCTGCTGGTCTGCCCCTGCCCGCCCTTCCCCACTCCACCCTGGGATGGGATGCTGTTTTGGGAACTGGTGACCTAGCTGGATCCTGCCTTTATTTCTGGCATTGAATTGTTGCCACAGTAACTGTGGGGGTGGGGCCGGGAGCAGGACAGTGTGAAAGGGAAACAGAGCCAAGGGAGGAGAGATGAAGAAAGAGAAGAAAAGGGGAATGGAAAGCAGAAAGAGTGGAGAAGGAGCAGGGAGGGGGCAAGGCAGGTGGTCCCACTGTGAGTGAAACTAGAGAAAAGGGAGAGGGGCAAAGTTCCTGCTCACCCTGACCTCAGCCCACTTGGACAGCTCGTTTGCCTCATTTCACAACTCGCTTACTGTCTGCACCACCAGCGTCCAGCCTGGCCTGACCCTGCCCAGGGGCACAAAACCTCCCTGCTCCTTGTCCACAGGCGAGGCCGGGGAGCAGGAATCTGGGTGGCTCCATCATGTAAGGTTAGCCAAGGCCCAAGTTCAGATGGAAGTGGGATCTTCGGGGACCCACTGAGAAGTGTCCATTGGCTTTGACCTGAGACGGGTCTGGGTAGGAATTCCAGCCTGACTTCTATTTGGGTGGCCATTGGCATGTCCACCTCTCCGCTGTAGTTCCTCATCTCTAAATGGGGAGGGCGCTGCCTGCGTGAAGGGCAGAGGGGATGCGTGCACGTCCCTGGCACAGTGGCTGGCCCAGCGCGAGCGCTGGTTGGCTTAGGACTTAGGACGGGAGGCCCCCAGCTGTGGTTCTGCCCCTTGAGCCTTCTTCGTTTCCCCGTCCAGGGAGGAGCCAGTTGGGATGGGCGCTCGGGGTTTATCACCCCCCAGCCCGAAGCCCAGAGGTTCTGGTCGCTGCGGAGAGGCAGATGCCAGGCGGGCCGCGAGAGGCGGGGCTGGGCTGGTGGCCCCTGATAAGGTGCGGCTGCGCCCCGGGAGGGCGGGGCACAGATGGACGAGTGAGGAGCACCCCCATCCCAGGGGAGTGAGCAGCTGGGAGGTCCTCTCCACCACCTGGGCTTGCCTGCCTCCACCGCCTTTCTTTCCCTTTCCTTCCATCCCGCCCTCCCTTCCTGCTGCAGCCTGCCCTCTTGGTCTCTGTCCACCGGAGGCTGCTGGGATGGGGGCAGCGCATTGTGCCTGTGTGACACGGCCGGGTGTGTCCAGAGGGGAGAGAAGGTCAGGACTGGGGGAGGGGGACGGTGGGTGTTGACTTGAGAGGGAGGGGGCGTGGGGGGGGGGGGCCGCTCAGGGGGGGAGTAAGCAGTTGCCTGCATGCTGGGATTTGAGAGAAGCCAAGAAAACCCTCTTTCCCTCCCCCTCTCCTTCCTCTCTCCCTCTCCCTCCTGAGAGAGAGAGAGAGGACACTCCACCCCACACATTTTTCCTTAAAATTTCACCGGTAAGACCTTCACTTCTTAAGGCGAGCCCCAACTTAAAATGCCGTGCCCTGGAAGGTAAGCGATCAGCTGGCTGGCGTGCGCTCTACCACACTGGGCACTGGCAAGCCAGCCCTGGTGGAGTGTGGCCCCAGGGAAGGGAGACGCTGAGGCTCAGCGGGGAGACCCAGCCCAGGGGACGGGCACGGGCTTGCAGACCGCCCTGGATAGGAAGGGTCTGGGGAACAGAGCAGAGACATCATTATTTCAGATCACATTTCTGAGTGGCCATGCCTGAAGGCAGTGTTGGTGCACATGTGAGTGTGGGTTCAGGGCATGATTGTGCCCCTCTGTGACTTGGCTCATCGTGGACCCTTCCCCTCCCTCCTTGCCTGGGCGAGTACCTCTCTGATTATACAGTCATCGCCTCACTCAGTACCCCCCACCCCCCCTCCCCACACACACACTGGTGTTCAAGGGGAGGGTGCCAAGGCCACCACCAGGCTCAGCCTGAGGCTCCAGAACACATTGAAACTCTCTTCTCCCTGGTGGCTCAGCCATCCTCACTCCCCACCAGTCCTCTTCTACTCTCTTCAGCCTCTGTCCCACCAACCTTAAGATCTGCATATGGCCTTCCCTGTCACTTTTCCCGGGAAAATAAGGGCCTGGCCTAGGCTACAGGGCCCTGTGTTGTGGATACCAACTTTCCCTTTCCTGTCCTTCAGGGAAGCCCAAGTTTTCCTTCCAAAGCCAGCCCTCCACTTGGGCCTGGACCGCATCCCTCCCCCTGCAGGGACCCTATATCCTCTCCACTCTTCCCTCCCCAGTGCCTACAAAGGAGTTCCAGTCTCCCCTTTCCTTAAACACCTTCAGCCAATCTGGCCTCCTCCAAAGCCACTCTCCAACCCCCTCCGGCCCTTCTGTCCCACTCCCCTGCCTGTGTCCTAGCCAGGCCTGCCCTGACAAGGAGGCCTCACTTTTCCTCTGGAAATGCTCCTGGAGGCCACTGACATGGAAAGCCATACTCCCTCTAGCACTTCTCTCCTCTGGCCACAGACTCTTGGCTTCATGACTTTTCCTCAGCCCTTCCCTCCCACCCTCGCTCTCCATACTTACTGCACTCAGGTGCACTAGATACACCCCCTGCCCCCAAGGAGCAAGCCATCTCCTTTTCCTGGTCCCTTTCATGCCATCTGTGATGATTTTTCTTCTAGTCCCCTAGGTGTTTCCTAGGATGCTGGTTTTGAACCTCTTTCTCCCTTGGCAACCTCATATGCCGACTACCACCTCTAGTTAGATGACTCCTAAATCTCTTTCCAGCCTACCCCTCCCTCAACCTTTGGTTCCTCTTGGACATTCCACCTGCTCATCAACTGTACCCACCTCCACCTCAAGCAGGCATCAAGTGAACTCACTGCTGCCCCTTCTTCTGTCTCTGAGTCAGCCACCTACCCCTGCCCTGGGGGGCTCTCCAGATCGAGTCTGTTTGGCACATTTTGCCTCTAGGATCTCTACCGTTTGCCTCCTGTCCATCTTGGGCCATGCGCACAGGTCTAGGCCCTCACAAGCCCATGCTGGAACTATTCCTGTAGCTTCCAGGCTGGTATCTGTCCATGCTGCCCCTTCCTGTCCAGTCCCACCTCCCAGGCTGTAGCCACATTCATCATCCCAAAGTGCTGCTTGGATCTGTCTCTTCGTTGTTTGAAAAAAGTTTCTAAGCATTCTATGGACCCTGTTGCCCACAAAATGCAATCTAAATCCCCTGGTCTGGGTTGGAGGCCTCCATAATCTGACCCCCAACCTCTTGCCCAACACATAGCTCAACCTCATGAGCTCTACAATTTAGCCATATTTGCTGTTCCCTAGACAGACTCAGTGCTCCCCGTTCCCCCCCTCCCCCCCGCCGCCCCATGCCCCTACTTTTGCTCATGCTGCCTTCCTTCTCTTTCAAGAATCCATTCTTTAGTTTTTGCATGAACTCAAACTGGGCATTCAAGGCCTACTTCAAATACCTCCTCTAAGGAATCTTTTTTATTTTCCCTTCCCGACACGCCAGCAGAAATGGTTCCTCGTCCTGTGACCTCTCACAGCTCCTTCTGTTATCTTATCTGCTTTGCGTGGGAGTTATCTATATACATTTCTCATTTCTGCAGGGGCAGCTTGGCTCCCTTGCCTCATCTTTCTTTTCTCCATAAGACTTATCAGAGAATGTTGTCTGTGGTTATTGCAGAATAGGTGCTCAGGAAGTATTTGACGAACGGATGGATAAAGCAATATATGATTGGGTGGGTGGGTAGACGGTTGGTGGATGGATGGATGAGTGGATGAATGGAGGGATGGATGGATAGATGAATGGATGAATGGATGGATGGGTGGATGGGTGGATGGATAGGTGGGTAGATATATGGATGAATGAGTGTTTGGCTCTAAGGCTTAAGCCATGCATACAGCTAGTGTGACAATGGCTATTAACTCAGTAAAGATCAGGGGCGCCTGGGTGGCTCAGTCGGTTGAGCATCTGCCTTTGGCTCAGGTCATGATCCCAGGGTCCTGGAATCGAGTCCTGCATCGGGCTCCTTGCTCAGCGGGGAGCCTGCTTCTCCCTCTGCCTGCCACTCCCCCTGCTTGTGCTCTCTCTCTCTCTTTCTGACAAATAAATAAAATCTTAAAAAAAAAACCCAAAACATACAGTTAAGATCAGAGAGGAGTGAAAGAGAGCTAACAGCTCTTTGAATATGTATTAGAGTTTATGTTGATCCTCAGACACCTAGTTATAAAAGCATTACAAAGTGAGAGCTAAGAAGGCCGGAGAAGGATAAAGCTCTGGAATGGAGTCTTTCCATGGGCACCAAATACCTAGTGTGACTCTGACAGCAAGGGACTTGTCTTGGAGAAAGCTTGACTCTAGAATTCCAAGAAGACTTGAGAAATGTGGCAGATTTTAGTCTATCCCCACAATGCACCTGGCACAGTACTAGCTAGGCACTTTGAACCATGCCAGTGCTGAAGACACAGTCATTTTCAGCTCCATGACTCTGGACAACTTTTTAATCTCTTTGAGCCTCAGTCTTCTCATCTGTAAAATGGGTCTACCTTATAGGGATGTTGGAGGGGATGAAACATATCATCCTTTTAAACTGCTTATTAGGGGAGCCCAGCTGGCTCAGTTGGTGGAGCATGTGACTCTTGATCTTGGGGTTGTAGGTTCGAGCCCCATATTGGGGGTAGAGATTACTTAAAAATAAAATCTTAAAAAAAATAAAGTGCTATCAAAGTACCTAGCATGAGCATTCAAAAAATGATGGCAATTGCTTTGTTATTTTGCCCTCCAGAAGTTAGCACTCATTCTGGTTAGTGAAAAAAACATGTTCCTGTTTTAGGCAACATATAATCAAGGGCTAAGTTATATGGGTCTCTTTTTCAGTCCCACTGGAATTCAGAGAAGGGTGATCAGAAGGACTAGAATAGTAGGGGAGGCCTCCGAGAGGAGGAGGGTTAGGATGGACCCTGAAGGACAAGTGGGATCTGGGAGACAAGGAGGTGGACAGAGAATAATGGAAGGGCATGCGCAGAAGCAGGAAAGTGGGAGTGAGGGCTGCTCGTGCAGCAAGCGGGTGGTTTTGGTGGTGGAGAGAGGGTGAACCGAAGAATGGTCTGATACAAAGTAACAGATGATAAGATTGGGGGCACCAATGGCCTCAGTCTTTCATTACCCCCTGCGGTAAGGAATGGCTATGAAATAGACATCTAAGTTCATTAGTCCTTGAGGAAAAATAAATAATAATAGCTAACACTCAACATAGAATTTACAATGTTTTAAGCACTTTACCTGTTATAATTTATCTAATACTCAGAGTCTCGCCATGACATAATACTGTCTTCCATTTCACAGATGAGAAACGTAAGGCACAGAGAGAGTAAGTAACTTGCCCAAGGTCACACAGCTGCTGAGTAGCAGAGTCTATACTCACCCCCAAGAACTCCAGTCCAGAGCTCATGCTTTTAATCTCTACCTTATGCTGCCTCTTCCCTGTACCTGCTGTAGCCATCAGCTCTCTTCACGGCCAGCAAATGGAAAGATAGTCCCACTGCCACCATTGCTGGAGGCTCAGCCAGGCATTCGCTGAACAGTTATTATGTGTCCAGCGCAAGGGGCAGGGGGAGTTTTGCTAAGGGAATTAGCGATGAAGGCTGAAGGTGAAGACACCAAGACATGGCCCCAGGGAACTCATAATCTACTGCAGCAGACAAGACCCAGCTCTCTAGGAGCAAAGAGAGCAGTGTGGGGCGGGATGGCTTCCTGCTGAGCCTCAGGGGTGCTGTCCTGCAGTGAAGCAACCGTACAGAGGGCAGAGCGCAGCTGCGCGCAGGCGTCCTGAGAAGGCTTCGGACAGCTGGGATGTGGCCTCGGCCCCAAATCACATGCCTGCAAGTGAGACTGACTGCTGGACAGGGACAGGGATGTGGGGGCTGTGGGCTCCCTGCAGTCTCCTCTCCCATCCTCCCTGCAGTGGAACCCCGGGCAGGGGACAGGGACACAAGGGATGTGGGCTCCCTCCAGCCTCCCCTCCCTTCTCCGTGGCACCCCCCCCCCCAACCCATGACCTGACCACTCATGCCAAGTCAGTTTGGCTCCATCCTGTCCTCCCCGTCTGTCCACCTCATAGGTTCAGTAGGACCCTCTGGGCTATGAGACAGAGGGGCGCACAGTGGACAATGGATTGAGGGGGGAAGAGGGCCAGGGGCCAGCAGAGAGCCAGAGAGAGAGGCCACGCGGCAAGGGCCGTGGGGAGTGAGAAGCGGGGCGTGAACCCGGCCTGCGGGCCCAGGGCAGGGCAGGGCCCGGCAGGTGTGACAAAGCAGGAATGTAGAGGCTGCACCGGAACGGCTGACCCCTGTAGTCATTTCCTTTCCAGCCAGAGAACAATGGCTCAAAAACAAGTGCAGCCCCTCCGCTTTCCCGCCTCGCCGTCCCCACGCGCGCTGGCCTTCCCGGGGCTGAGCGAACCGAAAGCCGGAACCCTGGAGGGCGCTGGCTCCCTTCCGCCCTGCTCTCCCGAGCTCCCTTAGATCCGGGGCCCCACCGCCCTCACCCGCACGTCCTCCCTCCCCTCGCAGGCCCGGCACTCGGTCCGCAGCTGGAGAGTCACTGAGGGATGAGGACGCCACAGCCCGGTGGACCGCACTTTCTGCTCTCGTGGCCCCGAGCGCGCGGCGCCCAGGAGCCGGGCCGAGCCTGACGCCCTGTCGTCTCCCCTCGCGCACGGGGCTCTGCGAGTGACCCGACCGGCCGGCCCCCTGCTGCATGGAGCGGCTGCAGAAGGTGCGCGGGGGCCGCCCCCACGTCCGGGCGGTGGCCTGGGCAGCGGGTGGGGCCAGGCTTCCCCGCCGAGGGTCAGGTCGGGAGTCGACGGTGCCACCTGGTGGCTGCCCGCGGCGCCGCACGCCGGGTTCCCAGAGGCCTAGGGAAGCCCGCCCCCGCCCCCGCCCCCGCCGCCGCCCCCTCCCGCCCTCCGCCCGGGGCCCTCCGCCGGGTGGAGAGCCCTGCCCGCTCCCGGCCCTGGCACGCACGCTCATTCCCACCCGCCCGCCTTTCACTCTCCCCAGCAACCACTTACCTCCCCTGGGAGCGTCAGCTCCTCCCGAGGCTCCAGTGTTCCCGGCTCTCCCTCCAGCATCGTGGTGAGTACCTCTCGGCCACCAGCACCCTCAGGCCACCACCAGCACCCTCAGGGAGGGGGTGGGGTGGGGGACACGCTGGGCCGCTTCACCCAGAGCCTCCCAGACCATGGTCCTGCCAGGGCTGCTAGGCAGAGAGAAGCCAGAAAGCCAGAGAAGTTTTCCCACATCCACCTTCTGCTGGTCTGGTCCTGCCTCGTTGTACCCGAAGTGCTAGGTGAAGGACTATCATTTTTTAAGGTGACTCTCTAAAGCCTTAAAATTAAAACAATAGAACTATTAACTAATAGGAACTGGCATCTCAAATGGCTGCCTGTTTTCTTCCTGATAAATCGCAAGTCTAGTTCCTAAGGCCAGTGTTCTAGGTGAGGCTTTCGGCACATCTGCTCCATTCCTACCGTTTCCCTTCAGGCCAAGATGGACAATCAAGTGCTGGGCTACAAGGACTTGGCTGCCATCCCCAAGGACAAGGCCATCCTGGACATCGAGCGGCCTGACCTCATGATCTATGAGCCCCACTTTACCTACTCTGTCCTGGAACACGTGGAGCTGCCCAGAAGCCGGGAGGTGAGGGGTGGGAGGCTCCTCTTGGACGGGACTTGGGGGAAGGGCTCCCCCAGCCGCACAGGGGAGGAGGTGGAATCCCTCTCATGCTTCCTTTCCTGGCGGCCAGACTCCAAAACAAGAAAGGGAACTGTGGGCAGAAATCAACCAGTGGTCCAGGCAGTGTCTGTGGAGAGCAGGCAGAGACCGGCTGGAGGCTGGAAGGTAGCTCCATGTAGAGAACAGGGGAGGCCATGTTTGAATGGCAGCTGCACGGAGCTGGGGTCCGGGGCCGTGGAGGAGAAGCGTGGGAATGGACAGAAAGAGCAAATTGGCCCAAAGCCCTCAGGAACACTGGACTGGGAGGCTGGAAGTCCTCGCTGAGTGACCGTGTGAAGGTGTGGTTTCAGCTTCCCCTCCTGTAGAATAGAGGTGATACATCTGCCCATCCACCTCACCAGCGATTTCAGTGCCAGAGATAACTCACAGCAACTACTCTGTAGACTGTCTTCCAGAAAGGGATAGTGTCACAGCTGAGCAGTGAGCTGGAGGCAGGCTGTGGGGAGACGTAACTGCCCTGCACGGAGCCCAGACTCCATCCTGGATGCGTGTGGCTCTTGGCCCTTCCCCCTGGGTGCTAGACTCTGAGGACAGGGCCAGAGCCACCTTCAGTTGGCCCTCAGAGCACAAGCACACTGCTGCAAGATCCGTGCCTTCTTCACGCATCCAGAGAAAGAGAGGACTCTGCCCAGGACAGCGCTAAGAGGGAGAAGGATGGAGGGCCAGTGCTGGGAACTGGCAAGGACTGAGAGAGAAGACGTGGCTCAGAAATTGGCTGGGCAAGGGTGCAGAGTTGGGTGGGGGATGAAGTGACCCCTCCGGGGTTCTAGGGATGAGCATTTCCCCCTACCCTTGTGGCTCTGACCAGCCTCCTCTCCATCCGCAGCGCTCACTGTCACCCAAATCCACATCCCCCCCACCATCCCCAGAGGTGAGTCTGCCCCACACCTGACACTTGCCCAGCTCCCCACCCCCACACAGATGCAGAGCCCACGGGATGACCTCATCCTGTCGCCGACCAGCTCTGGGTCCATCTTTCTGTCTGACCCAGGACCTCATTTAACCCTTACTCCCTGGGTCAGACACCATCAGCAGGTCGAGTCCTTGGATACCCTTCCTCTGCCCTGGGGTTGGGGGCTCATGGGCTGCTAGGGTGGGGGGGACAGAGCTGGTGGAGTGAGGTGAAGCAGGGTCTCCATGGGTTGGAGAGGGTAGGGTGGGGGACCTGGGAGCTTCAGTCAACCACACTTCTGCTCTGCAGGTGTGGGCGGAGAGCCGGTCCCCTGGAACCATCTCTCAGGCTTCAGCCCCAAGAACCACCGGGACCCCCCGGACCCCCCTACCCCATTTCCACCATCCTGGTAGGTTTTACTGTCAGTGTGGTGGCACCCTTTCCCTAGGACCTCTTTTTCCTACAGGGACCCAAGCTTCTTATTCTCAATCCTCTACTCTCTGGGGTATATGCTCACCCTAGAATGGCCGGACCCCCTGATGCCAGGACCCCAGGCAGAACTCCCCAGAATAATGGGCCCTGTCATGCCTTTGCTCCCACCCAACGAGAAAAGTGCAAAAAGCCCCAACCCCCTGAGGGACAATTCCAGAAACTCTGGTTCTGTCTTGGCTCTGGGCAGGAGCCTGTGAATTTCCTTGCTTTCTCCTCTCCTGTTTGTGCCCTTCTCCTTACTGAGCTGGCCTCGCCACCATCAGCATATCCTTCTTCTCATCGGCTCTTGCTCCCTGTCCACAGAGACCACCCGCCCGGATTCCAACATCTACAAGAAGCCACCTATCTACAGGCAGAGAGGTGAGGGCTCCCCTCACTGAGCTGGGCTGGGAGGCCATGGGGAGAAGGCTGTTCATAACACACATAACCTCTGCCCTGTGCCCTTTGTTGTGCCGTGTTTTCACACCCACGGTGCCACAGGTGTGAACAGGGATAGGAGAGGGAGTTGGGGGCTAGGGTGGGCCCAGGTGGCCTGGCTTGGGGTGGGGACTGACCCTGGCCTCCGCCTGCAGAGTCCACAGGAGGCAGCCCTCAGAGCAAGCACCTCATCGAGGACCTCATCATCGAGTCCTCCAAGTTCCCTGCAGCCCAGCCGCCTGACCCCAACCAGCCCGCCAAGATTGAAACCGACTATTGGCCATGCCCCCCGTCGCTGGCAGTCGTGGGTAGGAGACCGTGTTGGAGAGGGGAGGGGAGGCCCAGGACACCGCCTCACAGTCCCTGTTGAAGCTCCACGAACCCACCTTCTCCGCACTGCCACCCTATGTCCTTCATGACCCCCCTGGCTCATCACTATTCCCTGCCTTCCGCTAGCTCTTGGTGTCTGTGGCCCTGCTTGTTGGTCTTTCAATCCCTTTCCGTTCACTTACTGGACCACTCAGCAGACATTGACCAAACATCAGCATCCCAGGCTCTGTGGTAGGAGCTCTGAAAAAGAGAAAAAGGAATGAGACAAGGTCTTGGTCCCCAGTGCACTTAGGTCGTGTGACTGTGTTGCCTACTCAGCTCTATCACAAGGCTAGAGAATGTTACTTTTCTTTTTTTTTTTAAGGATTTTATTTCTTTGTTGTAGAGAGAGAGAGAGAGACAGAGATAGCAAGAGAAAGCGGGAGCAGGGAGGAGAGGGAGAAGCAGGCTCCCCGCCGAGCAGGGAGCCCGATGTGGGGCTCGATCCTGGGACTCTGGGATCATGACCTGAGCTGAAGGCGGATGCCCAACTGACTGAGCCCCCCCCGACGCCCCTCCTTTTATTTTTTACAAAATAATGTGTAGTGTTCCCTTGAAGGGGCAGCCCAGTGGCAGGCACAAAGCCAGCACCTGCTACGTGCTTGCTGAGTGAATGGTGGATTGACGAGCCTGCCTTTGCCCGTGTTCCCCAGAGACAGAATGGAGGAAACGGAAGGCATCTCGGAGGGGGGCAGAGGAAGAGGAAGAGGAGGAAGATGATGACTCCGGGGAGGAGATGAAGGCTCTCAGGGAGCGTCAGCGAGAGGAACTCAGTAAGGTAGCATCTCGCTTCGCCCCAGCCACCCTGCCCGTGTCTTCTTGGGGACAAAAGTCCCAGGTCTCTAGCTGTTCTGTTCTGAATGGTTTCGTGCCTGAAAAACATCCTCGTAGGAAAATGAGGAATTCCCCTTCTTCCCAGGACATCAGGTTGCTGCTACTGAAGGGACACCAGGATTTCATGCTGCTTTGAGGGAACACTAGTTAACTTGGGATTAAAGGAAAGAAAAGGGTGCCCACCTCCCAGTGCCAGGCTTCGGGAGGCTAAGTTCGTGGGAAGAGGAGCAAGGAGAGCAGGAGAGAGGATGTTAGGAGTCATGGAAAGGTCACCGAGAGTGGCCTGGGCTGGTGCTCTGGGAGAGTGACCTGGGATGCAGAGGCCACTTGGATGCAGTTACACGGAGCAGCGCCGACTCCTTGCTCTCGAGGGTGGCCAGACCCAGCGTGGTAGCACCATCAGACCAGAGTGACAGGCCCCACGGGCTCCAGGGCACAGCCCAGCCACTCTGGAAACCTGTCCCCAGTCCTGCCTGCAGATACCCAGCTCCGATGGAGAGGAGAACTGAGTACGGAAGTCTTCCTCTCTCCTTCCCCAGGTTACTTCCAACTTGGGAAAGATGATCTTGAAAGAAGAGATGGAAAAGTCATTGCCTATCCGGAGGAAAACCCGCTCTCTGCCCGACCGGACACCCTTTCATACCTGTGAGTGCCACGGCCGGGGCCCCCAAATCACCTGGCCAGACCTCGAGGCCAGAACCAGAGTCTGAGTCTGCCTATCATATGGGGGGACAGGGGACAGAAGATCAAGGCATTCATGCTCTCCTTAGGGCAAGGATACCAGTCATGGAATAAGACTAGATGATAAAGATACTATCAGCTAAAGCAGAATGAGCAAATTTCATTTCATTGACCAAACGTGTATTGAATGTCTAACATATGCTAGACACTGGGGATTATAAAGAGTCAAAAATATATTCTTCTTCAGCAGCTTCCAGTCCAGGGGGAAATTGACATGGAAATTAAATGGAAACTGGGGTCAGTGTAGTGGGGCCATGCTGTGATGACATGAGAGGCACACAGTGAGGGCTTCGAGGGGACCATGACAGGGCCTGGGGCCAGAGGGCTGCGGGGAGGGGGGTGGTAATTAGGTCTGGAAGAGAGAGACAAAGTGAGTGGAGGAGAAGGGCACTGCGGACACTGGGGACAGCATGGGCCCAGAGGCAAGGAACAGGAAACATTCTGGCCAGCTTACAGGACCTGCAGGAGCCTGCAGTTCCAGAACCCAGAGTGGGCCTTGGGGTGGCAGGGATTAGCCAGAGAGACGGGGGTGGCCTGAGCTTTGGGTACTATGCCTCAATCATTTGAGTCTAGTCTGGACTTCCCTAGAGCAGCACGGCTGGAGCTGAGGGAGGGAGATGTGAGAACCCAAGCTGAAACTCTGAGGCCTCTAAAAGCCTAGCCTCGGAGCCACGGAGCATCACTCCTCCTACCTCCTGTTGGTCAGAGCAGCTCAGGGGCAGCCTAGACTCAAGGGAGGGGAGAAGCATTCTTCGGAGACACTCCACCACATTTCCCATTGGGCTGGGTAAGGGCTAAAGCTGTACATAGGTCCAGAGAAGGGCAGTGGGTTTAAAAAACATATAGGAGTTGGAGTCAGCCGAACGGAGATGTTGAGGGAGGGGGCTTGGGGGAAGAACAAAAGAACCAGTTTGGGACATGCTGGGCTTGAAGCACATGTAGGTGGGAGCCAGGTCTTACTGAGTTGGAAGCTTGCAGGGCAAGGTGAGTCTTCAGCTTGTGTATAGTAGTAAGACCTTGAGAGAAAATGGGATCATGGAGAGAAGAGAGGGAAGGGAGGATGTCGAGGCTGTGCCCTGGAGTGCTCCCGCCCCCAGCGAGATCCAGGATGGGGAGGCAGGCCTCCGGCCTCCTCGAAAAGCCTCTTGCTCCACAGGCTGGGGACTTGGGTCTGGGAGCGGGTGCCAGGAGAAGTTGAGGTTGTCTGCTGAGCAGAAGCAGGGTGAGGCTGGGTGAGGTTGGGAAGGTTTGGACTAGCCGCTGCAGGGAAGGGGCCCTGGTGCACGGTGGTCCGTCTGTAGTGAGGGAGTCTAGCAGCGTGGGCTTTATCTCCATAGCCTGCAGGCAACAGGCTGATCCAGGGTTAGGGTTTTATAAGGCAGGAGCTGAGGGAGGAGGGGCCAGGGGAGCTGCTGACCACTGGGGCGAAGGTTGGGGGTGGCGGTGGGGAGATCAAGACCCCGGAGGTCCCCATGACACTGACGAACAGATGTGTTGGGAGTGAGGCTGAGGGGAAGCTGCAAACATGGAAGGGTGTGGTGTGGTGGCTGCAAAGTGGGATTCCTGGGCTTCAGATGGCCAAGGTGCAGCCGTTGTGGACAAGACCCCGGGGGTGGTCATTTGAAGGGGCTGCCTCATGCGGAGTGGAGGTGGAGGCCGCTGGGGTGTGGGATTCAAGGAGCCGTAAGGGCCGTATGTACACAGACATCCACAGGGTCACTGAGAGTACCCAGGATGATATTTCAGTATGAGTGGGAAGAGTTACAATAGGGCCATTTTAGAGAACGTAGAATAGTGAAGGCCTCAAGAAAGAGGCAGATGGAGAGATGCCCCGAAGGTTGGATTCAATCTTCGTGTTCCACCAGATTTTGCTATTCAGTCAAAATTAGCTTTTTAACTTCCATTTTGGCCTTGCAAAGTAGAATAGCCAAATGTCTACCTCATCATCATTTTTGGCATCCCTGAACTTGTATGTGACCAGTGAACACATGATTGCATAGGTTACGGTCATAGCTAATCAACCTCAACAATTTCAGAAGTTTTTTTAAAGGTTTTTTTTTTTTTTTTTTTTTACTTATTAGAGAGAGAGAGCGTGTGAGCAGGGGAAGGGCAGAGGGAGAGAGAAAATCCCAAGCAGACTCCATGCTGAGCCCGGAGCCCAATGTGGGGCTCGATCTTAGGACCCTGAGATCATGACCTGAGCCTAAAGCAAGTCGGACACTTAACCTACTGAGCCACCCAGGTGCCTTCAACAATTTCAGAATTATGAACAGCATGTCATTCTTTGTAGTAACATTGAAATGGTCACTTTCAAACATAAATAAGCATTCTAAAAGTAATTTGAAGTGAAAATTTTATGTGTTTTGTAGGTTGAAATTCTATCAGTCACTTGAAATGTAAATGTATACTTATTCTCACAAAAGTGAAATGCTGGGGCACCTGGGTGGCTCAGTTGTTAAGCGTCTGCCTTCGGCTCAGGTCATGATCCCAGGGTCCTGGAATTGAGCCCCAAATTCGGCTCCCCTGCTCAGCAGGGAGTCTACTTCTCCCTCTCCCTCTGCCCCTTCCCCTGCTTGTGCTGTCTCTCTATCAAATAAATTAAAATCTTTTTTTAAAAAAAGTGAAATGCTTCAGTAATGAATGATCTTTGTAGAAAGATAATTTCCTGCACAAAAGTAAGAAGTATTAAAAAAAGTATTAAGAAAAGAAAAACGAGTTCCTCAAAACACATTTTGTTCTCACCAAACTTCCAAACAACAGCTTTTAAAAGGATGTTTTAAGAAGACAATTTTTGATAGTTTTGAATCTATCAAGGCTAAACCTTCAAACAAAAATGTTTATCGGGATGCCTGGCTGGCTTAGTCAGAGGAGCGTGTGACTATTGATCTTGGGGTCATGAGTTCGAGCATTTCATTGGGTATAGAGATTACTTACTTAAATAAATACACTTTAAAGATGTTTATCGGGGCGCCTGGGTGGCTCAGTTGGTTAAGCGACTGCCTTCGGCTCAGGTCGTGATCCTGGAGTCCCGGGATCGAGTCCCGCATCGGGCTCCCTGCTCAGCGGGGGGTCTGCTTCTCCCTCTGACCCTCTTCCCTCTCGTGCTCTCTGTCTCTCATTCTCTCTCTCTCAAATAAATAAATAAAATCTTAAAAAAAAAAGATGTTTATCAAAATGATTGCCATAGAATGCCAATGATTTCTAGCACTTGGACATGAAAGAGTTTTGCGATATGGCCAAACTAAGAATCTTAATTACAAAGTTCTTTTTAGGAAAACCTGTTAACTGAAACCAGTTTTCTTGAGTTACAATCTGCGGTGCAAGAAAGCTAAGTGATATCATGAAATTTGTAAGTTGAAAGTTACATCTGATCTTGCAAATGGGAAATCTATATATATAATTTTAAGTAAGCTTTACACACGCTGTGGGGTTTGAACTCGAGACCCCTGAGATCAAGAGTCCCATGCTCTGCTGGCTGAGCCAGCCAGGTGCCCCACAAATGTGACGTATATTGACTGCTGGTACAGTCTAGCAGCTGATGGTGCAGAGGAAATGATCATTTCTGTATTGTAGCATCAAACGTCTGAGATTTGATTACTAATATTGCTAATAATAAAATTGTAATGATTCAATTATTTTGACTAAATTTCAGATATATTTTTATAGCCCAGAATTTCATTTTATGATGGTGAGCCTCATCCTCTGGCCATCATTGGCTAACTATCAATTTTAACACTCAAGCATTTCACCCAGGTGTGTGTGTGTGTGTGTGTATTTATTTACTTTTTTAAATATTTTATTTATTTATTTGAGAAAGAGAGAGCACAAGCAGGGGGGAGGAACAGAGGGAGAGGGAGAAGCAGGCTTCCCGCTGATCGGAGAGCCCACAGTGGGGCTCGATCCCAGGACCTTGGGATCATGACCTGAGCCGAAGGCAGTCGCTTAACCGACTGAGCCACCCAGGCGCCCCCAGATGTGTATTTAGTTAGCTCAGAGCCGGCTGCACAGTGCCACTTGCAGAAGGTAATGGGCAGGAGCCAGAAGCCAACAGGGGCCCCCCCGGGCCCCCCAGGTCCATGCTTCACTGCCTTGCTTCTGGCAGGGGAGGCCAGGGAGGCAGCCCTCTCAGGAATGATAGACCAAAGGCACTGAGTGGGGCCTCTTGCTCTCTTGCAGCCTTGCATGCAGGCACATCGAAGTCGTCTTCTCTCCCCGCCTATGGCAGGACCACGCTGAGCCGGGTAAGGTCCCAGACCAGAGATCACAGACCGTGAGGGAAGTGTGCCTTCGGGCACCTCAGAGGGACTGAGCTACTTGGGCACCCTGGGGGAGCAGTGCCAAGTTCTCCAGCCTCCTTCTGATCCCCTTGTGTCCTTTCTAGCTACAGTCCACAGACTTCAGCCCCTCTGGGAGTGAGACTGGAAGCCCAGGTGAGAGGCAGGGCCGCCCAATGCCAGGCGAGCTGGGAACGGGGCCTCAGCAGGCCCCAGGGCAACCCGCGTCTGTGATGTGGGCAGGGCCGTGGCTGGAGGTCGGGGAGGCTGAGCTGGCAGGTTTGGAGGCCTGCTGACCTTAGGGCTGCCTCTGGACAATGATTTTTGTCTCCCACAGGCCTGCAGGTGAGTGCCTTCTGGAGGGAACACACCGAGCAGCAGAAGACATGGACGGGTGACTGGAGAGGTGGGGGGGGGGGGGGCGGAGGGTGTGGGGCCACAGAACTGCATGGTGAGGACACAAGAAGCCAGGGTAAGGCTGGGGAGGTCTCCCTGCCCCACTCTGGCTCACTGCGGCTTTGGTCTCCCCAGAACGGAGAGGGCCAGAGGGGGAGGATGGACCGGGGGAACTCCCTGCCCTGTGTGCTGGAGCAGAAGGTGAGGGGCAGGGGCAGAGCCAGGGGTGGGGGGCAGGGGACAGAACCATCTGCAGTGGGGGTGGGCCAGCCAGCCGGTGGGGAGAAGCCAGGGAAGTGAATGCACTAGGGGTCGATGATGGGAGGGGCAGCAGGGAAGTTGGGGAGATGGTTGGCAAAGATGGCATGAGCCCCAATGGCCCTTGCAGGCTGATAAGGGGCCCAGGGAGTTGAGGGGGTTATGGTGACAGGAGACTCTATGGTGACAGGAGACCCCCGCCCCTCTTCCTCAGATCTTTCCCTACGAAATGCTGGTGGTGACCAACAAGGGGAGAACCAAGTTGCCTCCCGGTGTGGATCGGATGAGGCTTGAGGTATGCAGAGGAAATGTGTGGGGGAAATCTGGGGCCTCTTTGAGTGCTCCCTTGGTCAGTTGGCCCTGCCCCGAGCCCCTGTCCCTAAGCTGCCTCTGTATGTCCCCTTTCCAGAGACACCTGTCAGCCGAGGACTTCTCAAGGGTATTCTCTATGTCTCCTGAAGAGTTTAGCAAGCTGGCCCTGTGGAAGCGGAATGAACTCAAGAAAAAGGCTTCTCTCTTCTGACCCCCCCCCCCGCAACTCCATGACTGACGCTCTCCCCTGCTGCTTCAGGGCTCTGGAGCTGGGGCCACCAGACCCCAAAGCATCATCTCTTCGGGGAGCAGGGCGGGGGGACGGAGGTAGAGTTGGCTCCATTCCCCAGGTGAGGGGGAGCCAAGACCTCTGCAGTGCTGGGGTTGTGGGACATGAACTTGCTTCCCCACAAGGAGCCAGGGGCCCCCTTCCCTCCTCCCTGGTCCTCACCGCACAGGGCAAACCCAGTCTGGAGCCCAGCATACACAGAGATAATGTTTGCACCCTCTCCCCACCCCACCCCCACAGGAAGGTCCCCATAAGAGAGTGACGAGAAAGGAAGGCAGCACTTAGTGGTCAGGCATGTTGGCAGTCTTGACCAATGGGTGGGTAGAACCCTCGGGCCTGCTAGGAAGAGGGTGAGGGTAGGAAGCCGCCAGGCAGGCAGGGAGAGCCGCAGGACTCTGTGTGCACCCAAGCACGCCTCCTCACCTCACCTTGGACAGCTTCCCCTGCACCGGGGCCTCTGGCTTCCCTGACTCTTAGCAGGAGCAGCTTGAGCTCAGCCTCTAGCAACGAGGTCACCCTGTCCGCCAGCTCACCATGTTCTCTCCTCGTGACTCCTAAGCTTCAAAGCCTCTTGCTCCAGCCCTGTGGCTTCCCTAGAAGCCTTGGCTTAGAGTGGAGATGTTGCAGAACCCTGGCCCACCGTCAGCCTCCAGGCAAAGTCAGCTAGACTTCTAGCACCCAGGTCCTGGCTAGAACCAGGACCTTGGACGGGATCAAGAGGCCAGGCTGAGTGTCGTGGCTACCAGGTCCTGCCCATACCCCTGCATCCCCACCACGCTGTCTAAAGAATGTAATTTATTGGGGCACCCCCCAGCTGCTTTCTCTCCTGACTCTCTGCCCTACCTTAATCACACTCCCAGCTTCTCTTCTCTACAGATACATATGTGTATATAATTATATATATATTTTTGCCTGGGTCTGGGTTTTGTTCCTGCCCAGACCCTGGCATCCCTTTCCAGTGTGTGTGTGTGTGATAATGCTGTGGGAGGGGGACTCCGCTTGGAATTAAAAGGTTGCATTGGGTCCCCAAATCTATTTGTTCTTTCTGAGCCACCAGATCTGGGTAAGAGGGAGAGGTGATGCCAGGCTGAGGGAAGGCTTGGGAGTGAGGGTTCAAATGGGGAGCCCCGAGGGTTGGAAGAGATGGAGACAGCAGACACACTGTCCTTCCCGCAAGCCCGGGCCTCGGAAGCAGGGCTGGCCTAGCAGCGTCCCAGCTGCTGCTCTTCTTCAGGGGCTGTGCGAGCACAGAGGTGTGGAGGAAGGGCAGACAGTCACGCTCTGGAGACTGATACGAAAGCCAGCTGGGGGCAGAGGCTGCTTGTCCTGTGCTGAGGCCCTGAACGCTCAGCTTGGCAGTCAAGCTCATCAACATCTGACATGACTGCACCCTCCAGGGCCTGATACTCCCAGTCTGATGGGGGGGGGGGGGCAAACAGAGAAGGTCAACAGTGCATGAGTAGGCGGTCAGGCGACTACTGAAGAGCAGGCAGGGAAAACCAAGCACTGGAGAACCCATGGGTGAGATCAAGTGGTCCGCAGGTTCAGTGGAGGCTGAGGGAGGAGCGGGTACCGTGGTCTTGGGTGACTTGGCAAGGCCTCCCAGGGGGGCACAGACAGGGAACTGGAGTGTGGAGGTGGGTGGAGAGGGTGAAGAGCTGACAGGAAGATCAGAAGGAGGACATCATGTGTGGGTGCCGGCGAAGGAGGGGCCGGCCTCACCTGGCAGACAGAACCCTGATGTGGGCACACGAGGAGGCGTGCTGTCAGAGGGACCCTGTGAGCTGGAGTGTGAACCCAAGAGCTGGGACCTGATTCAAGTCGGCTACCCCCAAGACGAGTTTCCACCCCTTTTGGCTGAAACAAAAGCAAAGTGGGTAGGAATCTCAAATGCGAACAATTATTTTAAGTTGTAGGAGTTCTGGTACATCTGCAACATTGTTTTCTCCTTTCAACAGCCTGTGAGGTCCGTAGCTCAGATCATTTTAATCCTTTCACGGAAAGAGAAGGCTGTAGAAGAGACCGTTGTTCATCTCATCCGAAGCCTGAAGCTACATGCAAGTAACAAGTGGAGACAGTCCTGCAAGGTTCTCGACTGCTAACCCAGGACTTGCCCAGTATAAGCAGCTGCCTCTCGAGGGGCAACAGGGAGGGCAGACGAGGAGGTGGAGAGAGAGAGAGAGAGAGGAACAGTTACCCAATTTTAGGTGTTCAGCCAATGTTTGGAGGGCTTGCCCTGTTCCGGTACTTGGATACAGTGGTGACAAGGCCAGCACCCCATGTCCACAGAGTTCCTGGGTGTTGAGCAGCAAGGGGTGCTGAGGCAGTGTTTGGTCACAGGTCACTGGGAAGTGTTTATGGTGGGGCAGATGGCACACTGAGCCCGAAAGCATTTTAAGTTCTTGAGATTTGGAGAGACTTGAAATGGAGCTGGGTCCCTAAGACAAAACCTTAGGAGAATCTCTCAGTGCCTCTTCCCACCACACCCCCCCCGCCCCCCCCCCCACTCTTGTAGGCAGGCACATGCATATGAACAGATGCAAAACCTTGGTGATCACTTAGTCCAGGGGTTTCCAAACCTATTCAGTGGCAAACCTTTTTAAAAAAATTACATTTTATTATTAGTAATTGGAATACACTTACAAGTTGAATTTTATAGCTACTTATGATGAAAGTGAATGAGAACAAAGAAACTTTGATGACTAAAAAAATTTTAAGTCAAGATTTATGTCCAACAGTTGCCTCTTTATCGCATGCAGGAGCTAATTCACTATTGTATTTGGCTGCGCTGTATCAGGAAAATCCTGATCCACACAGATAAGTACTTACAAAATTGTATGGCTTAAAAATGCACACAAATCCATTCACACTCCTCCTAGCTAGCACAGCGTCAGTGTCCCCTCTTCTTGGAGCTGGGCTTAGTGACTTGCGCATTTAAAACAGTTCACCCAGCAATAGCCTTGGCCCTCATTTAAACTGACAGGAGGAATGGCTTTATTCAAAGGTCTTCTCCCAAATGAGCTAATCTGGCAGACTTTAAATACAGCTGACCCTTGAACAACATGGGGGTTGTTTGAAAACAAAGTCAGAAATCTGTATATAACTTCTGACTGCCCCCAAATTTAACTGCTATTAGCCTGTTCACCAGAAGCCTTACTAACATAAACAGTCGATTAACATGTTTCTTATGTTATATGCACTATATACTTGTTCTTACAGTAAAGTAAGCTAGAGAAAATATTTTTTAAAGATTTATTTATTTATTTATTTATTTGAGAGAGAGAGAGAGCACAAAAGCAGGGGGAGGGGAAGAGGCAGAGGAAGAGGGAAAGCAGACTCCCCGCTGAGCAGGGAGCCTGATGCAGGACTTGATCCCAGGACCCCAGGATCATGACCTGAGCTGAAGGCAGACTTTTAACTGACTGAGCCACCCAGGCACCCCGAGAAAAGAAAATATTAAGAAAATCATAAGAGAGAGGGGCGCCTGGCTGGCTCAGTTGGAAGAGCATGTGACACTTGATCCCAGAGTTGGGAGTTCGAGCCCCAAATTGGGTGTAGAGTTTACTAAATAATAATAATATTAAACTTTGAAAATTTTTCTAAAAAAGAAAGAAAATCATAAGGGAGAGAAAATATAGTTAGAGTACTATACTGTATTTATCTAAAAACTGCATGTATCAGCAGACCAAAGCAGTCCAAACCCATGCTGTTCAAGGGTCACCATACCTTGGTGGGCTCTAACGCTTTGGGCATGTAACACATACAAATGTGTCCACTGACTGTTATTAGAACTTTTAAGATAAAAATTTAAAAGTGAAGCCAAATGAAAGGTTATGGATTCCTGATGCACTCCCACTATCACCTAGAGTTCCTTGGGGAAAGCGGATTTAATCCCTGCAGCTGCTTCCCTAAGGAAGCAGGCCCAGAAAAGCCCAGCACAAGACTGGACTCGGGTCTCCAGCCCTCCCAGTCTCCTCTCCGGACACAAAACAGGCTCTTTACGTTCTGGCCTAAAAGCCTCCTCCCATTTCCCATAGGGATCCTCACAGGGGCCCATTTGCAGATGGGCTGTTTTTTTCTAATTTTTTTTTTTAATTTTATTATGTTAATCACCATACATTACATCATTAGTTTTTGATGTAGTGTCCCATGATTCATTGTTTGCGTATAACACCCAGTGCTCCATGCAGAACGTGCCCTCTCTAATATCCATCACCGCGCTAACCCATCCCCCTCCCCCTCCCCTCTAGAACCCTGTTTGTTTCTCAGTGTCCATAGTCTCTCATGGTTCATCTCCCCCTCTGATTTCCCCCCCTTCATTTTTCCCTTCCTGCTATCTTCTTCTTCTTCTTCTCTTTCTTTTAACATATAATGTATTATTTGTTTCAGAGGTACAGGTCTGTGATTCAACAGTCTTACACAATTCACAGCGCTCACCATAGCACATACCCTCCCCAATGTCTATCACCCAGTCACCCCATCCCTCCCACCCCCACCACTCCAGCAACCCTAAGTTTGTTTCCTAAGATTAAGAATTCCTCGTATCAGTGAGATCATATGATACATGTCTTTCTCTGATTGACTTACTTCGCTCAGCATAATACCCTCCAGTTCCATCCACGTCGTTGCAAATGGCACAGATGGGCTATTTAAAAACGTTTATTTTGGGGGTGCCTGGGTGGCTCAGTCCTTAAGCGTCTGCCTTCTGCTCAGGTCATGATCCCGGGGTCCTGGGATCGAGCCCCACATCGAGCTCTCTGCTCAGCGGGAAGCCTGCTTCTCCCTCTCCCACTCCCCCTGCTTGTGTTCCTTCTCTCACTGTCTCTCTCTGTCAAATAAATAATCTTTTTTTTTTTAAAGATTTTATTTATTTATTTGACACAGAGAGAGAGAAAGCGAGAGAGGGAACACAAGCAGGGGGAGTGGGAGAGGGAGAAGCAGGCTTCCCGCTGAGCAGGGAGCCCGATGCGGGGCTCGATCCCAGGACCCTGAGATCATGACCCGAGCCGAAGGCAGATGCTTAACGACTGAGCCACTCAGGCGCCCCTCAAATAAATAATCTTAAAAAAAAGGGTGAGGACCCTCCTTTCTAAATAAATAAAAAAAAAACATTTATTTTTCCCAAGCAGCTGTCAGAGAACTGAGATCCAAATGCTAGCCATGTCTGGGCTGGGCAGAATGCTGCCCCCACCCCTGGTGACTTAGGCCGGACTCCAGGCTCCACTCAGGGTACACAGCCACCCTGGGAGCGGTCTGCCTCTCCTGGACCTCAGCCTGA
This sequence comes from Neomonachus schauinslandi, assembly GCF_002201575.2. NCBI lineage: Eukaryota > Metazoa > Chordata > Mammalia > Carnivora > Phocidae > Neomonachus > Neomonachus schauinslandi. The sequence goes on from NC_058404.1 coordinate 43,626,779, forward strand.
CCGGTGAATGGGCCCCAAAGGGCAAGGCTAGTGCAGTGAAACCCAAGACCCCACAGCTCTAGATCCTACAGCTTTGTGGTAGAAGCTAACCTCCTCTAGTGCCACCCTTAATCCCTGACCCTCTCATCATATGTCAGTGGTCAGCAGAAATACATTTTGCACAGATACCAGCCCTCTCCTCAGGAAGATCTTTTCATTCCCGAGGGTTGGAGGGTAGCAGTGGAGGTGGTAGGGGAAACGGGCTTTAAACTGGTGGGGTTGTCTCTCTAGACATTCCAGGAAATGTCCTGGACATTCCTGCTCTTGTTAAGGGTTCTGCCTGTGTAATTCTTGGGCCCAACTTTCCGGGGCAGGAGGCCTCTTGACATAGGAGACCCACCTTCTGTTTCTTTCCTTGGCGCTGCTAGGACAGCCCGGCCGGTTACTTCCTCTGCAGGACCTCTGGAGCAGTGCTGTATCCTCGTAAAAGAACAAGCAACAAGTGAAATTAATTTTCATCATATACTTCATTTAACCCAATATATCTAATATGTTACAATTTCAACAGGTCATCAGCATACATCACGAGTGAGCTATTTTACATTTTCTTTTTGTAGTAAGTCTTCAGAATCCGGGGTATACTTCACCCTCCGCACCTCTCAATTTGGACTAGCACGTTTGTTTCGGTGCTCCACAGCCACGTGCCGACAGTGGCTACTGTGCTGGACAGGGGGTTGGGGGTAGGGGCATCTAGAGACTTACAGGACCCATAAACCTTCCCATTCCTCGTGGAAGAAACTCCCGGTCCCACTCGTCCTTCTCGCTATCACCTGGCTCCCCCCACGGGGCCGCGTGAACCTGCTCCTCCGCGGCGCCCCTCCGCTGCGGCGCCGGGCTCCAGGGCTCCCCCCCGCCCCCGCTCTGCTGGGCCGGGACACTTCGGCGCCCGGCCTCCTTCCCTACCGCGCGGGCCGGGCCTGGCCCGGCCAGGGCTGGGGGCGGCGGGCGGCGGGTGCCCCCCGCGGGGCGGGGCGGGGCGGACCAGGCAGGGCCCCGCCCCCTCGTCGCGCCTCCCGGGCCGCCC
>NC_058404.1:43628241-43630655 GCF_002201575.2 Neomonachus schauinslandi
GGAAGGGACCTTGGGGAGGAAACTACTGGGTGACAAGGGAGCCCTCTCGCACGCCAGAGTCGCCCGGGAGCCGAGCCGGGCCGGGCCGCCAACATGCTGAGCCGGCTCGGGGCGCTGCTGCAGGAGGCCGTGGGGGCGGTGAGGCCGGGGAGGCCCGGGCGCGCGGGGCTAGGCCGGAAGGGCGGGCGCGGGGCCGGGGGAGGAGCCGGCGGGCGGGCGGGCGGAGGGCGCGGGCCCGCCTCAGGGAAGGGACCCCCACCCAGGCCGCGGCGCCCTTTCCCGGGCCTCCCCTCTCCCCCGTCGCGCCCCTCCCGCACAGCCCTTCCTGCTTCGCGTGGCCTCTTTCCCGATCGCGCCTACTCCCAGCTCCTCTCCAGATCGCCCCAGCCCCTAACCCTTTTCCCCAAATGGCTTCCTGTTTATTTTTCCTGCTCCCCGTTCCCAGTTCGCTCCCAGTTCCCAAACTCTTCTGTGCTAGAGGGCTCCCTTGTCACCCAGTAGTTTCCTCCCCAAGGTCCCTTCCCCAGGCCCTTTGCCTCCCTCCACCGCCCCCCCCACCCACGCTCCTCCCTTCCTGGTCACCTGGGCTGGAAAAATAGATGCCCCTTGCCTTCCTTCTGAGCCCCCAGGCAACCCCAAGACCTCAGTCAGGCGCGTGTGCTCTCAGCCTCCACTTGGGAAGTTCCGGCCCAGATTGGCCACGTCCCCAGGAAGTGTGTATATATACAGTCCAGGGGTGGGTGGGCGCCTGGCCCAGGGAACAGCCTGCTGCGGGGCACAGGGCGGTATCCAGAATGTTATCTCACACCACACCGGCCCTGGCCAGAGTGACCTTGAGTCAGGAGAGGCCAGCAGTGGGGGGACCTTGTGGAGGCCATATGAAGGAGAGTTTGTGTGTTTGCCATTATCTGTCGGGTTGAAGGCTGGTCAGAGGCCAGTTCAGTTCATTCAGCAAGATAAAAGTGCAGTTTAGATAGACTAGGCCGAATGCCTTCTATTTAAAGTAACCTTGTCAAGAATCTGTAAAGTTAACAGTTCTTTTGTCTCAAAGTAGAGGTCTCCTCTAATTGATCAATTTAGTATATTCTGTCCAATTTGCTCAGGAGAAACAACCTTGTGTCCCTCCTCCTTTCTCCCCCCTCCAAAGCAGAGCTTATTATAAATGAGAACAGTCTCAGCCTTAATCAAACCTGTGAAGAAAGTGAAAAGCTCCTCCCACCTCTCCTTCACCTGTCCCCAGCCCTGCCCTTCCTGATGTCCAGGGCAGTCCACCTCAGGAGGGGTCCAGAATGATCTTGCCTTCCCTTCCTCCTTGTCTCCAATTGAAACAGCTGTCATCTTAGAAAGTGATGTGACAACCCACTTCATACCTCTCAGGAAAGCTCCATGCACAGGATGGGAGACGGGCCAGAGAGAGCCTTAGTCCTGAAAGTGACTTTCTAATCCTCCCAGTGCACGCATTTCAGCATCAGGGGCTGGAGGAGGGATTGGTGGTCAAGGGAGGTATTTTTAGGCAGGTGACTTTTGGCCCCTGAGTATCAGATACATAGACAATGCCGTGGAAGTTTGGCTGGCCCCGTGTAACTGTCAGGAGAGAAGGAAACCCCTCTTTTCCCCTCCACTCCCACATGGAGGGGGGGCATAGGTCTTCCCCTGGGTCACCAGGTTAAGACCCCAGCAGGTTGCTTGACTCCTTGTTAAGGAGGAAGAGTGCTCCTTCCTGCCCTCTTCTGACAAAACAGAATAGCAATCGTTAGGGTTCTTTTAGAAAATATTCTTTATTATTATTAACAAAGATAATGAAGATTAGTAATTTAATGATTTCTCTTTAAAATAAATCATTTGGTACAATTTCTTTGGAGTTATAGTAGCTAATAGTAGATTGAAGTGAAGATGATCCCCTTGCTTTGTCCTGACAGTCTGTTTTGTTACAGTCTGTTTGCTGCCGTCTGTGTTCTCCCGGGTCTCCTGTTCTTACTGGATTGTTCGTTTTCAGCATAAGCCCAGCTTAAGGGTTCAGGAGACTACAAATGAATTTTGAGGCTAGATGAGAGCCCATCACAGCACTGGAAGATGACTTATAGTGCTGGTCAAGGGTCAGAGGGCTTTCCTGAGCAAGGAACTATGGAAAGGATGTCTAAAGGAGTTTGCTGAGATATTTAGTAAATGCGAATGAGTAGTCACTCGTGGCAGAGCCCTTTAGGGGCAGGCAGAGCTAGAAAACACAGAACCCGAGCCCTCAGGGAGCTCACAGTCTAGTAGAAGAGAAGACTCTAATCCCACAATCACAGTGTCACACAGGACGTGGTAAGAGACAGTGGCCCCATGTGGACGGTGTGCTTGGAATGACTGTGGGAGGTACCGCTCCAGGAAGGGTCGACTGTGAGCTTCCTGATGTCCAGGGCAGTCCCTCC